>NC_032093.1:866841-888173 GCF_000182965.3 Candida albicans SC5314
AAGAAGAAGAGATATGTAAACTATTCCTGTCCAACCCGCCCTATTCTATTACTGCATATATACACCCCCCCCCCCTTTCAAGAATGATTCAATACTATTTTTAGTTATTATACGTAAACAGTTGAATAATATCAACTGTTAACAGCTAGATTTATTAACCAACTAAACTCAGTAATCCCGTGTTTTTTTTAAGATCGGACCAATAAACCCAAAAGATATCATCTATCATCGTTATTTTTTTTTTTGTCGTATAGCCTACAACAGGATGAAAATTGATGTGTAGCAAGCAAGTTAAAAAAAAAAAAAAGACATATAATTACTACTATATGTCATTTCCATTGCCTTAGATTTTAAACATTGTAATGTAAAACATGGGGTTAAGCTCTTTAGGAAAGTAAAAGAGAGAAATAGAAAGAGAAAGAGAAAGAGAGACAGAGTTTGAAATTGACACGCGGAATACACCAAGAAGTTAATAGAGTAACAAAAAGCTAAATCCATTTAAATTGCTATTGTTTTTTTTTTTTTTTTTGCTTAACCTAAACTAAGCTAAGCTAAAAGCTAAGCCCGTTTATTAAGAATACTGTTTTCTTCTAGACGTGGATTGTATTGATTTCTTGGAAACCTATCTACATCTTGTGTATCAACCAACAACAACAACAACAACAACAGCCTACACTTTTCAATATTGGAGCATAATACTTATTGAATCAAGATTAATAATGTAGATTGAGGGGAAGAATATTAGTTTGCGAGAACAACTAAAAACTACCTCACGATAAAAAGGAGGGTGGGTGGATGGACGTGGTAGGTGGCGACATAAATTCTCATATAACAAGTAATAAATGTCAAAAAAAGGAGGTGTGTGTTTTGTAATATGTATGGTATATTTTTTACACCCTCCCTCTATATAGCACGCACATAATACATTCTTTTTTTTTGAAAATTCTATTCTATTGCAAACAACACGTTTTCAAATGTGTTAGTTGGATATCTATTTCTCTTTACAACAAATAAATGATACAACAGTCAATGTTAATGTAGAATTGAATAGGTCATATCATAAGGGTGTATATTTAACACCCTGGAAAGTTATTAGAACTTCTTGGTGGTGATTATTGTTGTTGTTGTAATTGAAATTGAAATTGAAATTGAAATTTTAACAGTTTTTAACATTTTTTTTTTCCTCTTTTAGGTTTTGTGTAATTTTATTTATTGTTTATTGTTTTTCATTTTTCATTTTTCCTTTTCTTACTTTTCCTTTTCCTTTTCCTTTTCTAACTTTTTATTATTCATCAACATCTTTCATTAACAAATCTCATCATTTATCATCATCATCATCACTATTCTTTAAATACTTTTTTATATATCACTTTCTTTCTTTTCTTTCTTTCATTTAATAAAGGGTATTGCTTTTGTTTTTTTTTTTTTACTATCATCTAGTTTTTTCAAACACATTCATATCATCAACACTTACTACCAACACAACTTTCAAGACAACTCCACACAACTACATACCCACATACACACATACACATTCGTTGTTCAAATTTTCCAACTATTTTACATTCATTATCAGTCATTCATAATCATTTAACTCCATCACATATATTATACACACACGCGTGATCTTATTTTAAAAAGTCTTATTGTGTGGGTTCCTGTGATTTTATTATTCTATAATTTATACTATTTGAGGAAATTCTTACAATTGTTATTATTTGTTAGTTATTGATTATTACTCTCCAATTCTCCAGCTAATACCACCCCTCCCCCCCTCTTAATTTGTTAAATAATTTAATTTAGTCTAGTCTAGTCCAAACAACCTTACAGGATGATACATCAACGTACATTTTCAACTGATTCATTTAATCCTAATAACAAACACAACAGCACCAGTACAACTACTACTACTACTAATAATAATATGCTTCATTTAAATAAACAAATTAATATTAATGATACAAATTTTGAAGAAATTTCAATACCTTCGAAAAAACGTTATAGTACAGTAAGTATCAAACAACAACAATACCCGCAACAATCACAATTTCAAACACCTAAAAACTATTGTCCATCTCCTTTACAACTTACTCGATCATCATCTATACGTAGTAATGGATCGATAAATACTATTTTACAACAACAACTTCAACAACAATCTCCAATGATGGTATTGCAACTGCAACAGCAACAGCAACAACAACTGGTACCAAATACTCCACCTTCACAATACATTATAAATATCAATCGTACTCCTAATAATTTAACTCCTTCACAACGATTAAGTTTACGTAAATCCAACATCAATAATAGTATTTCTCAATATAAATCAGATCAAACCAATATATTCAAATATAAACAAAACCCATCACCACCACCACCACCAGCAGCAGTCTTATCAGAACAACAACAACAGAGAAATTCACCCATAATTGATGATGCTGATGAATTAATTGATGATAATGTTATATTTAATGTTCCATTTTCACAATCAATATTATCATTAAATCAACATGAAAAATTTTTATTTGATAATCAGTCAAGAAATATGTCATTTGTCACTGATGATTCTACAAGAACCAGTTCAATAATATCTCATGTTAGTATTAATGATAGTGTTTCATCAATTGGGGGTGCAACTAATAATGATTCTATTGAGCAAGAAGAAGAAGAAGAAGAAATGCATAATATTAGTACATCAACAATTAAAAAGGGTAATGATACTATTATAACAAACATTACTAATGAACAATTCCGTAGTATATCTAAAGATGCTCAAGAATTAACGGTATTATGTAATAAAGATGAATTTGCCCAAATTTATGATGAAAGTTTCCAAAAACGGAAAATGTTATCTAATTTCAAAAAAATTCAATCAATACTACCTAATCGTGGCACTAACACCAATAGTGGTGGTGGTGGTGGTGGCAATGGTGGTGGTACAGTTGATTCGAAATTTTATTCTTTTACTAGACCAACATGGTTACCACCTAAATCTAGTTATGAAAAAGCTAAACATCAAAAAGAATCTGAAGATATATTATATAATGCTCTTTATCAAGAATCTCAATTACAACAAAAAAGAATTAATGAATTAGATTCAACAATAAAACAACGGAATTTAGATATTAAAACATGGGAACGATCATTATTAAATATTAAAACATTTCAAGAATTATCATTTAAAGATATTACCGAATTATATTGGCGTGGTATATCAAATGAAATTAGAAGTAATGTTTGGTGGAAAATTAATTTATTGAAAAAACCCGGGAAATTTAATGAATCATTTTGTGATTTTTATTTTGATAAATATTTAATCATTCAATCAAAATTATGTCATTTAGATAAAATATCACGAGAAGGAAAAGGGAGCAATACTACTACTAATAGTAGTAGAGATGATGATGATGATGATGATGATGACGAACAAACCTTGCTTCATTCAAAAGTGTTTGATGTCAAATTATTACAATGGGCGAAATTATATAATCAAATTTATAAAGATTTAATGATTAATGTTTATCCCGATGCAAATTATTTTCAAGATCATCAAGTTATTAGTAAAATCAATAAAATTGTCATTAGTGTGATATTATATTTATGTGATCAATCAGAAGCAACAACAACAACAACAACAACAACAACCAATTCTGATGTAGATGTATTTAAATTTTATTTCCCAGGAATGATTAATTTAGCATCAATTTATTATTATAATTTCAAAAACACTTACAAAAGTTTTGTTTCAATGTGTCAATTTTATAATTTACGTTTACCTAGTATGATGATAACTTATTTGAATTGTCCTAATGTTGAACTTCAATCAATTTTAAAATCTTCATTAAACAGTTATATGATTTATAAATTTGAAAAAATTTTAAAATTTAAATTAAATCGTATTTCTGTTCATTTTAAAATTCATAATATTAATTCATTTGATTATTTACCTCAATTAATATTAAGTTTAGGATTAAATTTATTTAATTTTGAAATTAGTCAAAGAATTATTGATTTAATATTATTTGATCCAAATTATGATGAAATTATAATTAATTTGATTATTAATTATATGATGAAAATTCAACATAAATTATTTGGTAATAAACAAGAAATTTTATCCGCCCTATTAGGTGGTGGGGGTAGAAATAGCTCAAATGGAACAACAACAACAACTACTACTACTACTAATGCTAATTCATCACCTTCAAGTTCTGGTAATGGCTCGAGTTCTACTGTCAACCCTAAGTATATCACTGGTCTGAATACTTATCGATATGTTAATGTTGGTTATGAAATTGAATTCCTTAATTCATTAAGAGAATTATGTAAATAAAGTTAAATCTAKCTATCTATCTATCTATCTATCTATCTATCTATCTATCTATCTATCTATCTATYTATCCATTCTCAAGAAATAATAAGAAAGAAAAGCGGTGGAAACACTCGTTAATTCAAGTTTTACTAAGATATAAATAATTAAGTAAATATAATATAGTATTTATAAATGTATAATAATAATTTTGTATAAATTTAATAGTTCAAGAAGAAGTAGAAGAAGAAGTAAGAGGAGGTTGTGAAATAGAGATTATAACCAAATTTGATAAGAAATACCCTCCATAAAAACCACTTAACAACAACTGATTACTATCACCTCTTTTTATTTTTAACTCTATTTTTAGTTCTTAAATACAAAGTCTTCAAATCTCCATAGTATCACTTCTATTTATTATTCAAAGTCTTTACCAATTTTAAAATAATTGGCAATAATTGAGTGGGGGGGGGGGGGGGGGAAGGACAGTTGTTATTGTAAAAAAAAAAAAAAAAGAAATAGTCGTGTCAATGTACACAAAAAAGGGAAAACCTCGTATTTACACTGAAGGGGGGGGGGGAAAAACATTTGGAACAAAATACACGACCCCTCCAAAACATAACCAGTAAGCAGAAAGTAAGTTAACGATCATGAATTTTCTTTCTCTCTCTCATTCTCTCTCTTTCTCACATTGCCTTCTTTTGCCAAGACAGACCAGTTTGTATTATAGCCTCCCTTTTTCTTCTCTCTTTTTCTTCTCTCTTTCTTTGTCTTCTTCCACATTTTGATAAATTAACCAACTTGAATTGAATATTTTTAAATCACATTCAACTTTACTTTTTCATTATCATTGCTAATCCATCTTATATCAAGTTTAGATTAATTGTTACTAAATTTTCCAACTTCTATATACTCAATCTTAGACAACCATATCCACACCACACCACATCACACCACACCAAATTACACCACCTATAAATATAAACAATGTCAAAAGACGAATATTTCGGTAAACCTAGTGGTCCACCACCAAATTATAATAATCAACCCCAATCACAACAACCACAACAAAGTTATGTACCACAATCACAACCCAATTATTCTCAACAAACACAAGATCGAGGAATGTTTAGTGGTGGTGGTGGTGGTCATGGCCACTATCAACAACAACAAGGATATAATGCTTATGGACCACCACCTCCACAAGGTGGATATTATCAACAACAGCCAGGTGGTGGTGGTGGATATTATCAACAACAACAACAACAACAACCTATGTATGTACAACAACAACCACGTTCTGGAGGTAATGATTCTTGTTTAATGGGTTGTCTTGCTGCATTATGTGTTTGTTGTACTTTAGATATGCTTTTTTAAGCCAGATATATCTACTACCCGTCTTGTTGTTTTTTCTTCTTCTATATTCGTTGTCTCCCCCCCCCCCCCTTTTTTTTGTTTTGTTAAATTCGTTTATTATTACTATTATTATAATTGTTATTTTTAAAGTTTTATTTAATATTATTGCTAATATTACTGCTATTACGACTATATCACTTTCAAGAAATGAAATGAAATTTAATTTAATTACAAGATTTGTTGAAATCTTTCCTTTTTTTTTTTTTTTTTGCTATTTGATTAATTTACATATAAAGGTTTTACTCCTATTCCTTTTGACTATGTTATTATAATTAATGGTTATTAATATATTCTTCAATTAAGTTCCACTATGATGTTTTGGTGGTGGTGGTGATAGTAGTTTACTTTTTGTTTTTTTGTGTTCAAATTTTAAAAAGAGATCTAACTATATTGTAAATCATCGCCGTTATTAGTAGTAGTAACGTTTGATAATAATAATATATAGGATACATATCTCAAAGCATAAAAGAATTAATTAAGTATAAAATCCAATAAATTAAATTATATTGAGTTGAATAATTCCAATTTACATGTATATATAATAGTGTTTCTCGTATAATCAAAACTTACTATGAACCGAGAAAATTTATTGATAGTGATTGGATTCTATTGAAAACGATAATAATTCATGCCTCGAAGATATTGTACATTATAAACGATCGACCGAGGATTTGCTACTAATAGTGTAAATTCTAATTACAATAAAACCGAGTTTTATATACGGACAAAACGATGACAAAATATATTTAAGATCAAATAGAATCGTTTGTTCGTATGATGATGTGTTAAATCACCATCATCATCAGCAGCAGCAGGAGCAGTAGCAACACCACCAGTTGGATTTAATTGTAGAATGACGTCTATTATTAATTAAACAGTAAAATGAAGAAGAAGGACAAGAAATAGGTGTTATCAATATACACATACATAAAAGATAAACCTTTGTCTTTTTTTTTTTACCCATAAAATGAAACATGGCTTAAAAAAAATAAAATAATCACACCTACATACGTTACATACATTATAATACTTCTTGGTGTATCTTGATAAAAATTTTTCAAATCAAATTATCAACCAAGAATGAAATGGAACAGTTTTAAATGAATATATATATATATATATATATATATATTAAAAAATCCATTTTAATTTCTATCACCATTTCAGTCCCATTTCTTTTTCACTTTTCTTTCTACAAGAAACTAACTTATTTTATTTTATTTTATTTTATTTTATTTCATTTCATTTCACTTCCCATTATGTTAACATTTAAAGGATTATTATTAATATTATTACTCCCATCAAGATTATTATCATTTATAATTAAATATCCTTTTATTAAAGGTATTCCAGGTAAATATCAACATAATTTTTCAAAATCATTATTTATTAAATTATGTCGATTAATTCAATTATTACCAGTATCTGATAAAGGTACATTAAATTTTATTCTGACAAATTTTTTATTAAATAAAATTATGAAATTATATCACACGAGACATTTTTTAGGCGAATTAAATAATTTTGGTAAGAAATTTGATGATCAAAGTTATTGGATTCATGAATCACCTAATAGAAATAGAAATAAGAATAAAAGTGATGATCCAATTATAGTGTATTTACATGGTGGGTCATATTATTTTGATAATTCATTGAATCAAATGGAAAGTTTGATAGGAATTTATCAATTATTACAAAACACCACCACCATTACCACCACTACTACTACTAATGATGATAGAACTAGTGTTGAGAGGAAGAAAAATTTATCAATATTAGTATTGGATTATAAATTAGCTAGTAAAGGTTATAAAATGCCTTATCAATTAAATCAATTAATTTCCACATATAAAAATTTAATATATCAAGGAAATACTAATTTAATATTAATGGGAGATTCAGCTGGTGGTAATTTAGCAATCACTTTTCTTCAACATTTACGATTAACCAACAACAACAACAACAACAACAACAACAGCCCTGCAAATTTACCTTATCCTAAAAGTTTAATTTTAATTAGTCCTTGGTGTAAAATTGTTCCTGAAATATCTGATTATACTAAAGGTCATTCAATGTATGATAATAATCAATATGATATAATTGAATGGAAAGCTGTTAAAAAATTAATTGATAATACATCACCATTAATAAGAGATGATTTATCACCACAAAATTTAATAATTTCACCCGGGAATTTACCTTATAACATTGATGATTGGATTGATATTGATACTTTACAAAAATCAAATTATTCAACATTTGTAATTATGGGTGAATATGAAACTTTACGTGATGATATATTAAATTGGTGTCAATATGCTGTCAATTCAACTTTATCACTGCCTATAAAACATACACAAGGAATATTTGATAAAAATATTCATCAATTTGTTAGTACTAAAAATGACGGAGCTTATGTTAAATGTATTATTGAACCTAAAGGAATTCATGATGCTAGTATGATATTTGAAAATGATATCTTAAAAGAATTTCAAAAACATACAACGATGAATTTACAAACTATTAATAAAGATAAATATTTTGGTATTTATCAAATTGTTGAATTTTTAAATGAAATTTTATAAAGGGAGAAGGGAGGTTTATAGATAGGAAAAAAAGAAGTAATAATGTAATAATAATAATAATATATCTTCATCCACACAAAATGAAGTTGATTTATACTTTATCTATTAAAGTCTATATCTAGTGAAACTGATACTTAAAATTGAAGTAAATTAAGATTTTAAAGTATCCAACGATATTGAGTTGTTTTTATAATCAATCAATCAATCAATCAATCAATCAATCAATCAACTTAAACAATGAGATGTTGCCGATTCTAACCGAGAAAGAGAAAGAGAGAGCTACCAAAAACACTTCGGTTATTATTAATTGGTAGAAGATTCTTCTTGTTTTAAAATTCCTTTACTTTACATTTTGTTCCATAGATTAATTTTAAAACTAAAAACAAACTTCCAAGTCTTCTTCTTCTCCACCACTTTCTTCTTCTTTTTAATATAATAATAACCAGATACAAGTTAAAATAATAATAACCATAACTAGCGGGATAATTCAAAAACAGAATGACTATGGGGTAAAAAGTCTTGTGACACCTATTAACTAATAATATTGTAGTAGTAGTAGTTAGTTGGAATATAAATAATTATGAGCAAAGGTTGACGTTGTAAGATATAAATTGAACGTTTTTTAGTATTTTAGTATTTTAGTATTTTAGTGTTTAGCGGTAATTGCTTTTTAAATTGATAAAGAGAGCACCAAAATTATAGTTTTACAGTACGAGGGGGGACGGGGGGAGGTTGAAATACAAATCAATACTAATATAGAAACTAGTAAACAGTATACAATAGAGACAGACTAATGAAGATAACCAGACATTAGAAGAGAAGTTCAATTCAAAGAGAAGAGGAGGGAAGAGAAGGATTTAGGTTAGTTTTGCATTCCAATTTCAATCAATCAATGAATCAATCAATCAAATTTTGTACAATATTAAATTTTCTCTTTCTCAACTTTCTCAATCTGTCCATCCATTATTTCTTCTTCTCTTTTTATTGCTATTCGTTTTCTTTTTATACTTGTTATATTTCTTTCAATTTCAATTTCAATTTCATTTGAAACAACTCTTTATTTCAATTTACTTTCCCCTTTGCCTTTCTCATTCCACATATCGTTTCCTCACATTTCAAAAATAGTGAAAACTATCAAGAGAGAGAAAAAGACACACCAATCAACTCTCTTGTGATTTTCAATCTCAATCTCAATATCAACATTTTCATTATTATAACAATTTTTCTTAACCGCCAAGAATTTATTATTATCATTCATTCTTATTCCTTTTTTTTTTCAATTTCAATTTCAATTTTAATTTCAATTTATTATTTCAATATTTAATAATGATGAATTCCAACATTCAATCACTGACAGATTCCAATACTACTACTACTACTACTACTGCTTCTTCCAACAAACTCCAACCACGTTTAACTCATTTAAATACTGCTCCTCAACTCACTCAAATTCATAGTGATACTGAATTAATAACAGATAAAGATCGTACTGGTCATCACATTACTAACAACAACACTAATAATCCAACTTTGATGAATAATTCATCAACCATCAATACCTCCATTGGTGATTTGAGTAATAAATCAAAAAGACAACAAGCTAATGAATTATTTAACGCATTAAGAGATAAACAATCGGATAATTATCGATTTGTTGAATTCACTAGTAATCAACCAACACCTGATATTCCTTCCAAACAATATACTAAACAAGTTTCATTTGATGATATAAATATTCAATATGATATGGATGATATACCTGATCCTGATGATGATTTTGGTTGGGAATTATATAAATTAAAGAATCGTGATCGTTTATGTGGAACAAATAATCCTGGTAGTGGTAGTGGTAGTGGTGGTGGTGGTGCGAATAATAATTCATTACCAGGATATCTGGTGGGTTCAAGTATTGGTCGTGGTCGAGGTTTAGGTCGAGGTCGTGACACTTTACGAACCCCATCACCTTTAGGAAATGCTGGCGCCTCGTCAAGATTATCTCCTTCACCTAATAGAACTTCATTAAATTATGAAGATTTAGATTTAGAAACTCGATTAGATATTGCTCAATTGATTCAATATCCTAGTACTCCAATCACCACAAAACGATTTTGTACTTTGAAAAAATCTCATAAACAATTTGATCAATTATACAAAGATCAACTGTATCGTATAATAAGACCAATGTTTCGAACAATATTAGTTTATGTCAGTGGTAGAATTCATACTTGGGTAGCATTAGATTGGATTCTTAGTAAATTTATTGAAGATGGTGATCATGTCATTATTATTGCTTCAATTAATCCATGTTTGTTAAGTGGTACTAATAAAGATCGATCCAGGAGAGCTACTTCTAGAACAAGAATGTCATTATCACCTGCCAAAATAGGTAGTCAATCATCAGTAATTCGTGGAAATACTTTATCGCCACAAAGAAGTCGAACTGATGAACCACAATCAACACGTCAAGATTCTATTGATCCTTTCATAAGATTAAAAGAAAAAAGTCGACCAGAAAACATTGTCAAAATAGCTCATAATTTAATGGATTATGTAATGAAAGTAATAAATCCAAAAATTATTGCCAGAATTACCGTTGAATTAGTAGAAGGTGACACTAAAGAAGTTTTACAAGATATGTATCGATTGTATGAACCAAATTTGGTATGTACGGGAGCAAAACCAAATGCTAGAATGGGGGCACCATTAAGATCCTGGCAATCATCAAAATTAACTGATAGATTAATTAAAAATTTCCCATTACCAGTAATTGCTGTACCGGCAGTTAATATGTGTCAATTTGAATATAATTTACAAAATAAATTGAATGGTACAATTGATGCTAAAGAAGTTGATCAACAAAATCAATTAAATGCTCTGAATAATATAATGGAAACTAGTGAAATCAATAAGAAAGCAGGAGATGAATCAGAATCTGGTGACGATGATGAAAATGATGCCAGATCAATTACATCATCGGTATCAATATCATCTGATGAAAGTTATGATTCATTTATTGAAGTGGCTGATGTATATCTTGAACATAAACAAGATTTACGGAAAAATTTACAACATTTACAACAATCACAACCAATTAATGAAAATTATTATTCTGATATGGTTAAATTAATATCGGATGAATCAGTTGAATTATGTGAAGAAATAATTAGTATTCAACCAAATTTTATTGGTAATGGTGCTAAATTAGCTCGAGAAATCACAGGGTCTAATTCATTTGGTAATGTTCCTTATAAAACTAAATCAATGTTAGAACCTCAACACAATGATTCAACATCCAATGGTAATGATAATGGTAGTGGTAATAACAATAAACCATCATTATCATTTAAAGAACTTAAAGAACAATTGAAATTAAATAAAATAAAGACTGAACTGGCAGTAGATACTCCAGTTTCAGGATCAACTTCATCACTTGGTACTGGAACAGAACCAACATCATCATCATCACCACCACAAAAGCCAGATCTTCAACCTCCATCAATCAAAATTGATGTTCCATCTCCATCTCCAACAACAACAACAACATCTTCGGGCCTACCACCATCATCATCATCAGAAACTTCATTAAGATTTGGAAATTTAGAAAAACCATCGATTGAAAGAAGGAAAAAACCAAGTATGTTACACAAATGTTTGAGTCATAGTGATGATTCTGTTGATCGACCTAAATTGGAAGCAAGAAAATCACATCCTGATGTATTAGAACATATTCGTGATGAAATTAAACCGTCATCAAAAGATAAGAAAACAAAGAAGAAGAAAAAGAAGTTTTTAGGGATATTTTGAATCTTCTATACAAATATATAGTTACTTATTTATTGATTTATTTATTGATTTCGTTAAGCTTCATTTGTTGTAGATTGAATTATATGACAAGTAAGGATGTAAGCCAATTTCTTTGCCTAGTAGACTAGACAACAACAAACATTTGTCAAGTTAGAAAATACCATTGTCTATATATTTTGTAGTTATTCCAGTAGCTACTCTCCAAAGCAGCAAGTTAATATACAATCAAATTACTGTTTCTCAAACCATATTGGATGAGTATAAAATACGCCTCGTTTGTAGTTTTTTTTTTTTAGACTTTAATCCTCAGTGTGTGGAACCAAGAAAAAACTAACTGATTACTCAAACTATCCATGTGCTATTCATTAACCACTAGCCTTCATCATGATACCACCTTTTATTCTACTACTATTTCTAATAATGAACTCATCATATTGTGAACCTTTTGAATTTGATTTTTTTCAAAACTTAGATCCATCTACAAATCTCACCGAAATCATTAATAATAATAATAATAACAGCATCAGCAACAATGTATTTAAAGTTCAAAACTTTGATTCCAAATCATCATCTTCTTCATCTAGCTCATCTTCTTCAGGTGAAGGATTACAAGAATTTACACCAATAAGAGACACAATCCTTCAATCAGAAACAAAATATTATTCATTTAGTGTTAATACAAAATCGGGGATTGGAGATTTTTATGAACTTTTAATTTTTTTAAGTGGGAATATTTGTACTCAACCACTGAATTTATTAGAAAATGATACTTCATTAGCAGTTTATTATTCATTTAATTCAACCATGTTTACTAATAATGAAATTGGACAAATGCAATTATTCAAAGATGGATTTTTCCAAGGATTAGCTGATTTACCATTAACCGAGACCACCACCACCACCAACAATGATACCACTACCACGACAGTGCCAGAGAAAATCTTGTATATTGCTGTTAGAGCACCGGAAAATACTAATCGTACAGCACAATGGACATATCAAATTGGGGTATCACAACATGATTTAGTTTTCCAATGGGATGATCGATCATGGGGGTCAATTGTCGATGTTGATGATAATAGTGCATTAATAGTGACGGGGAATCTTACGAAATTATCACTGGGGAATTATCTGGATTTAAATGCCACAAATTCTCAATTTTCATTATATTTATATTCTTATGATAATAAAGATTATTTCCAAGGAATGAATAATAGTTGGTGTGCTGTACGTAGTGGACCTGTTTTAGTTAAACCAGAAGAGATTGAAACAAAATTTATTGCTCGTCATGGTAGTATACAACAACAATTTATGGTTAACAATTTAAATGCTAGTACAAAATATATTGCTTATATTGTTATGGATTTTGAAGGGGTAGAATATGGTGGTGCTGTACTTCGACCGTTTGAATTTGAAACTATGGATGGAACTGCTTGTGAATTGATTTATGATTTGGAATTTTGTGATCAAGTGGCTTATAGTGTTCCTGCCATTGGTAATTCCCTGTTATTAGCTTCAAGTATTGCTGGTGCTGATAATAAAACATTAACAAAAAAATTATATGATGATTATGCTAAATCATTATATACAAATTTTCTGAAAGGTTTACAACAAATTGCTTGTGATACGGTCCCTGAAGCCATCTATTCAAATTTGAAAAGTTGTCAAGATTGTGCTCAAAGTTATAAAAATTGGTTATGTGCCGTTACTATACCTCGATGTTCTACAAAAAATTTCACGGGTTATATCCATCGAAATGAAACAAATCAAAGAAATGAATTTTTAGCTGATGTTATTCAACCAAATCAAGATTATTATGAAGTATTACCTTGTGTTAATGTTTGTCAAGCAATTGTAAGAGATTGTCCAGCAAATTTTGGATTTTTATGTCCCACGAAAAATGATTCAATTAAATTGAGTTATTATTGGGATGTTCATGTATCTGATCAATGGCCAAGTTGTAATTATCTTGGACCATTAAAAAGTAGTAAAAGTGGTGCCATAAAATTGATAATCAATTGGACAATCGTTGTGGTATCCTTTACTTTAATGGTTGTCATATAGTTCATTTAAATAGAATATAATAGATAGAAAAGAAGAAGAAGAATCGATTGATTGATTGTTTATGTTCTTGGGGACACGCCCACAAAATATTTTGTAGTTGGCCAAAAAATAAAAAAAAAAAATTAATTCAATTCATTTGACGCGTTGAGTGAAAAGGAAGATTTCTATCACTTCAATCATCATTCATCATAACACCAAGAAGTTAAAGTTAAACATCACACACACACACACACACACCAATGCCAGTTAAATCTAAAGAAAATCTTCCATGGTATGTATAAAACCCACAAATATCATCGTTTATGCTTCATTGTTTTATGATACTAATCCGTTATTTTCTAGGGTGGAAAAATATCGTCCTGATAGCCTTGAAGAAGTGAAAGGTCAACAAGAAATTGTTGATACTGTTCGTAAATTTGTTGAAACGGGGAAATTACCACATTTATTATTTTATGGTCCACCAGGAACTGGTAAAACATCCACCATTATTGCTTTAGCCAAAGAAATTTATGGTGCCACCAATTATAAAAATATGATTTTAGAATTAAACGCATCCGATGATCGTGGTATTGATGTTGTTCGTAATCAAATTAAAAATTTTGCTAGTACTCGACAAATCTTCACCAAAAACACTAGCCAAACTGCATCAAATAATCAATTTAAATTAATCATATTGGATGAAGCTGATGCTATGACTAATGTAGCTCAAAATTCATTACGTCGAGTCATTGAAAAATTCACCAAAAATTGTCGATTTTGTATTTTAGCCAATTATTCTCATAAATTGAATCCAGCGTTGATTTCTAGATGTACTCGATTTAGATTCACTCCTATTGATATTTCCGCCATTAAAGATCGATTAAATACTGTGATTATTAAAGAAAATGTTAATATTTCTCCAGAGGCCATTGATGCATTATTGAAATTATCAAATGGTGATATGAGAAGAGCATTAAATGTTTTACAATCATGTAAAGCTGCCTTAGGTGATGAAGAAAAAGAAGAAGATGGACATGCCAATGATGAGATTGATGTGGATATGATTTATGATTGTGTTGGTGCACCACATCCTCAAGATGTTGAAACTTGTTTAGATTCAATATTAAAAGATGATTGGACTACCGCTTATCTAACATTAAATAAATATAAAACTATTAAAGGATTAGCGTTAATTGATTTAATTACGGGGTTTATTGAAATTTTGAATAATTATAAATTGAAACCGAAAACAAGATTAGAAATTTTGAAAGGTTTAAGTGATATAGAATATGGTATTTCAAAAGGTGGTAATGATAAAATCCAAACTAGTGCTATAATTGGTGTCATAAAAGATGCTATGGAATTTGAAGCATAGAACGTGTAGGCGACTTGTTTAGGAGTAAATACTTGAACCACAAGTGTTGTAATAAATTGTATCATTATCGATATTGGAGTTGTTGGAGTTGTCAATTATATGTTGATGATTGAAACTTAATAACCAATTGTGAAATCTATTCTTAAAGTTCTTGTTGTTGTTGTCTGATTTTTTATTCATATTGAAGAAATTAATATGCCTGGTTTGTGTGGTACAGTGTGTTGCTTGTTTGTTCACAACCAATGGATGTTTGTGTCGGACTGTAAAATCACGAATTGAATCTCCACAAAAGCTAAATCCCAACAGTGACGAAGAAGACGAGGAAGAACAAATGGTACTACTTGTAAAATAAACAGTGTTTGTGACGCCATGTTTATAGGTATGGAAATTGTTTAGATTGGATTCTTTGAAGTTCCTCATCCAATTGTTGTGATTTGTGTTAACATTAAGGTCTTTTGAAATAGACAGTTCAATTGAATCATTTTCATGATTGATTGTTCTAGTTAATGAGAATTTTTTAACAAGTTCATCATCAGAGTTGGGATTGTTGTTGGTAATATCAATTGTATCACTGATTCTTTTTGATTCAACTATAGAATTAATGAAATTTAATGATTTTGATTTCTTTAAATCTTTAAAAGGATTGTTATGTTTCATTTGTGGAAAGTTGAAAGGTGAAAGTTGCCAAAAAAAAAAAAAAAAAAAAGGAGAAGAAGCTAAAAAATTACAAAAACAAACTACAAAGTATCACAAGTACAACTACGATCTTTTTATTATCAAAAATGTTGCAAAATTTGGATAAAAATATTCAATGAAGAATTATTCTATCAGCGTACTTTTATTAACATGTAACAAGTACATAATTCATATCTTACAATTTAATAGTATCTAATAATTTCTGCAGAAATTTCTAGAGGTTACTAATCTCTTTCAAATAATTCTCCCCAAAATTAAACGCTACCATACGATAAACGAATATATTCCATCTCTCTCAGCAAGGTTCAACAAGTTAATACAAGTAAAAACAAATTTAAATACCATTCAAATGATATCTTATCAAGGAGGTGAAATTGGTCTTTTTAAAATAAATGAAAGCGCAAATTCAAATTACAAAATAAATTACATCATTTCTCCGCTTGCAGAATGACTTCTCTTTGGTTCGTGATTTTTTAGTAGTAGTGGGTGTTTGAAGTTTCATTCAAGACCTATTATTACAATAAAATGCAATAATGCTTGTTTTTTTTTAATTCATTGATACTGACAAATCAATACATCTATCAATGTATACATTCCATAATAGAATAAGTACACAATAATAGCTGATAAATATGATATTGCAACTAATAACAAAACTAACTAATTTTCAGAATTTAACAACTTTGCAAACAAGGAGTTTCAGAACTGTGGAGGAGGAAGAATAAAGGAGATTACCAACTTGTATTAAATTGAAGGGAGATACTGAACTGAATAGTCTTAAACGTTCAGGTTTACTCAAAACCAATCCTACAACACTCAGAGTTTATACAAAATATGAGCGATGATTAATATGGACTCATACAACAAAATTAATTTGAAAGATGAATTGCCCAACCCCAACACAACTAAAGTACAAGTGGAAGTATCGAAGAACAACAACAACAACAACAAACCAATTTTATTGAACCGATTCTTATAATTGTATCACCCAACTAAAAAAACTTGTTGCAGCTTGTCAATTTAATTTTTTAAACTGCTCAAGCGTGAATGCATTCTACTGATTTAAAATTCAGACTAACTGAATTTAATAGTTTAGTAAGAAGATTTTACTTGATTTTTGGTATTGTGTAAGGTTAAATCGTTCTAACTGACTTTTTTGCTGGGACTTTTTTTTTTTATTTTTTAGTTTCTTCCTCCTAGTATCTTTTCTCCAAGAACTAAACTAAAGGTATGATTAGCTAGTTAGTTGACACAGACTTGGAAATGAAGCGTTTGAGAATAAACTTGATTAATTATCTCATGGTTATCCGCGGAACTGTCATACTTAATCGGAAATATGAATTTATGGTTGAGATCAATAAATCCTGTACTAGTCTAAAACTTTCAACTATCTAATCATTTGATCAATTTCTCCCCCCTATTGCGTGTAAAATTTCTTGTCAACAATCCAGTTAGATTTTTATATTTTGGATTGATTTCATTTATGGGTCAGGTTTTTACAATTGTATATTCTGGTACACACAATTACTATCAAAAAAAAAAGAGACATTTTAAAAAAACCTCAACAATGAAGTATATAATTTGACTACTGTTGTGGCAAGTGAAAATGGTTATATAGATTGTAGTTCATAGAGTTAGACTTGAAACTTGTGTTGGTAATTCAAGAGACTTTCCGATTTTTGTTTATTTCTCGTTAGAATTCCATTTAAAAAGAAATTAAAAGCAATTCCAAAATAACATCAATAAGAATATAAGCACAGATTAAAAGTTTACTGTAGAAACATTATAAAACAATCAATAATACCTGTGGTGGTGTTGGCAACAACAATAAATCTTTTAAAAATATTAGGATCTATAAAATAGAAATAAAATGCAAGAAAAAGAAATCAAATTTCCTTCTCCGTTTTTTAGTGGTGGGCTAAAAATTGAAATCAGTAGGAAATGGTAAAATCGGTTAAAATATGGAAATGCACTATTACTATTTACTTACACTTGTTTTCTTTTGTATCGTTTCTTCTTCACGTGGGATTAAGGAGAAGAAGGAGTTGGCATTGTTTTTCTATTCGGGTAATTATGGAAATGTACTCTGAATTATTTGTAAAAATGGTCAATACTTTCTGCGTTATGATAGTTCATATTCGATAGATTTGAAATCGTTGATGATGATATGCATACAAGCAAAAAAAAGAAATAATACACTCTACAAGTGCTTACTAGGTGACCAGAGTTTAGCACACGTTGTATATTTAGGAACAACTAGATTAGTGTTCGAATAATTAGAGATTATTAATTATTTTGGATTTTCCAACTAAAATCACTATTGGTTTTAATAAATTGATGAATAATAACTAGCACAAAACCATTAACATTATCACCACCACCACCACCATCATCACTATCACAAAATTCCAATTTATTAAGAAGTGTAAGGGTGGAGTCGGAACGGAATTAATTTTCGGGGATTTCAATCACCGTTTTTGATCAGTCATAGATTTAAAAAGCAATCTTGTGTATATTTAGATATCTTGTACCATTTTCGTTTCACTTATAGATATGAGAATAACCAAACGCTATAGTAAATACATAGCTTGATCTCGACAACATAACGATAATGGCAAACAAACATAACTTTGGTGGAAAAAGAGAAACTGAACAATTGAAAACTACTGAATAGGATAAACCAATAATAGTAGTAATAACACTATATAATTTCTATATGCTTCAAGGGTTATTAAACCAGACTCAATATAGATTGATTAAGTAATTACACTGATACTTGAAATTATCACTAAAAAAAATTAAGCAAATATAACATTACTAACAACAACAACAACATTGGTCAAGAAGTTCTTCAACTAAACTTTTTGCGTGGTGTAGAGAACTACATGAAATGAAATGGAAAAGAAACAAGAAATCTTTTTAGTATCAACTAAATTCCAAAAAGTGTAGTATAGGACGAACAACAGAACTCTAGTATTCGGTCTTAAACCAATAGTAAAAGAATTACGATACTAATTGAAAATCGTTTCCAGTTAATTTTTCATCCGTCATAGTTCGTCAATGATTGAATTATACAATCTCATTCGCTAAGAAGAAAGTAAAACCGAAAAAATAAAAAAAAACAAAACTTTTCGAAACTAGTCAATCACAACAAATTTGTTTGAGTTCAACTGAAACGATAACAACCATCATAATTCGATTGAATACTTTGTGTCGTCTCTTTCTTTCTATACATTCTTCTACTACTTGTCGACTACATATATCCAGCCATGTCTTGCATATATCCTAGCAACTCCTCCCTCCCCCCTCCCCTATTGTTGTTGTTTTTTTTTAATAATATTTAGTATATGTATCAATGGTAAAAACTATTTTTTGTATTTTTTTTTGGTTTGTAAATTTTGATAGTTTTTTTATTGAAAACTTCAAATCTCAAAAATTTCTAATAACAACAACGACAACAATTATTAAATGATACTCTACTCAAAAAGAAAATTTGATGAAATGCCAAGAACAATATAATTTAGTCAGTACATTAATACTCAATTACAACAACAACAACAACAACAACAACAACAACTGTTTAATGCAATAATAAGAGAGAAACCAATAGAACTAATTTAGTTTTTCAAATAGCCAACCTTCAAAAAAAAATAAATTATGTGAATGCATAAAATATGTATTATTAGTAGTAGTTTGTAGTTGTTGTAACCAGAATTCTCAATACATACTTTTTCATATCGATCCTTTTTCTTCTTCCTCCTCGATTTTTGGATTATATTAACTAAATTTTGCATTTACGTTTATAATGATTTTCAATACAAAAAAAAAAAGCATTATAAACTATATATATATTATCTTGAATAGTAAAAATAAATTAGTATTGATAGAAAGTTTTTTACATCTGACATTATTTACTAATTTAAGGAAGAATGGGACTTTAAAAAATATCTAAAAACCCATGTGTTCTAGTTTTTCATTTGTAATTAGCTTATTATACTTTACATTATTATTTTTGCTATAATCTAGAAAAAAAAAGTAGACTTTAGATCTAATGTATAATTGGTATATTGATAGTTTTTTAATGTTTTTTTTATTAAATCATTTCATTTATTTGGTCTTCTTTGTTTTGGTATTGTCTATGTGGGGTGGCGGAGTTGGGTGCAACGCAAACAAAAATATTTTTTAGCAATTAAGTTTTTGCCGTACTGTATGGAAATTAGTTCCATTATGATAGCATTTTGCATCTTTGATTAATTTTTATCATTCCATAGCAACAATTACTTCTTTCTCCTCCGGTGTCAATCAATCCCATATAGGTCTTGCATTGTTTTGTCAAACGTTTCAAATTGGGAATTGTTTAGTTTGAAAAACTATAGATTTCCTTATCTTGATTCAGATCTCTCTCTCAGCCATGCTTATGTAACTTAGCTATTGTTTCTGTTATTGTTATTGTTGTTTGGTGATTATCGACATTTGGGTTCATTTTATAAAAGCAAACGAGAGATCGATAGCAATTATAAAAACCATTACACACACCCAAAAAAATCAAAGTAATATGTTATCTAATAGGACAACTGATGTATCCTTTAATTTAAATATTTTGGAATAAAAGTACACCCCTTTCCATCATATTCATGTGCAATTTAAAAAGAATCAATTATCAAAAAACCAACTAACCAACAAGTTTCTGGTATATAGCCTTTCTGTTCTATTTTTTTTTTTTTTTTGAAATCTAAACTACTGGTCTCTTTAAACTAAAATCAAAGATCACTTCTTAATTAGTTTTGTAGATCCAGAATCGTTACCAATACTGTTAATAAATGATTGAATGATGTAATTTCAAATAGCAATCGTTGAGTATATTATAATCAATGAATAGCTAGATTTAGAGACAATTATAATAATAACGAATCATCACAAAAAAAAAAGTGGTGTACAGAAAACGTATGTATGTAAACTAGATACAATGGAAAGGGCTGGGAGCGGRGGGGGGGGGGGGGGGTTTAATTCTGATTAAGAAAAAAAGGGGAAGGGACATGGAAGTTATTCACATGATAGATAAGGTTACTTAAAGATGTTCTTTACGTTGAGCCCGCTGAAC
>NC_032093.1:888213-888419 GCF_000182965.3 Candida albicans SC5314
TTTTCAACTCATGATTGCATTAATGACGTATTCTTTACAATTTCATCAAACCAGTTGTTGTTGTTTAAATAAAAGTTGATAGTTGTATTGCTCAAATTCAAGGGGGGAGGGGGTGGTGAAGTCATATTTCCCATATATCAGACTCATATTTGCAAAGACTTGAAAAACTCTAAATTTTTGCTTTTCAAATGGATCAATTTAATTAC
>NC_032093.1:888447-1024341 GCF_000182965.3 Candida albicans SC5314
GTACAAACTAAAATTAGGTTATACTCCGAATTCTTGTTCAGCATTGTTTAGTTTTGTTTGTGATGAATCGCAACAAACAAACTGGTTTTACAATAAGACGTTTGTTGTTGCAAAAGGAACAGGCAGTCACCCTTCCTCCCCCACAAAAACATATTCTGTATAATCTATGTAATATTATAACATCCAATCAAAACATCACCAACAAATAATACTGTAGTAATGCCTAATCTAATTACTAAATAGAAATATAGAATGGGGTATGGTTGAGATTTTTGGGTAAGGTGCAATTTGCCAAAAAAAAAAAAATATGCAACCTTTTTCCCTCCTCCACTTCCTTCCTATTTCGTGAAATTCGGTAGAATCCGAAAGACTAATGAAGAAAAAATCAAGAAAAAAGGTTAAGGTCATTGATCAATTGATGGCAAATATGTAAGTAAGTTCGATTAAAGTTGCTGCTATTACACTTTAATAATCATCATCAATGAGGAATATAGTCAAAAATGTGAGAGGGGAAAGTAACACTAGTGGTGGTATTAACCTATTGTAACATCAATCTATAGGTGAAAAAAAGAAAGTTTGAAGCTTGACCAATACTCATTCTGCAAGCACAACTCATTTATTAATGCAGTAAAGTAAAAGAAGAAGTATGTATAATTCATCAATTGTCAATACGACAAGCAAGAATCGCAACAATTGACTAAAAATCCCAAAAAATAAAAAAAAAATTTCAGTCAATATTTAGAGATGCAAAACAGAAATAACAATGCAATGCAAAAAAAAAGAATCAACTGATGTGAAATAGTTTTTAAACCAAGAAATAATTAGGAGGAGTGTAAAAGAGGTAAGAGGGGGGTGTGTGGGGGATATAGGGGATAGAAGATTAGAAGATTGGAAGATTGGAAGATTGGAAGATTGGAAGATTGGAAAATGAACAATTATGGTTAGAAGAAAATAGAACGAAAAAAAAAAAAAACAAAAACACCTCAAAAAAGGGGGGTGTTATAATTGTGGAAAATGGCAGTGAAATAAGAGACTGAATATTCTTCTTCAAACATAAAAGTAAATGTAAACGATAAATGACGACAACAACTACAACAGAATTGAATAATTTGTGAACAAAAAATACAAACAATAAAATATAATATAATGTATAAACTAAATCTCCGACAAGATACACCCCCATACCAACCAACATATTTTTGTCTTTCTTTCTCTCCCCCTCTATTTTAATTAATGAAACATAAAGAATCTTCAAATATTGGAGAGATAAGTGACAACAATAACAAATGAGTCAGATGTTTTTATTTATTTTTTGACAGTCATAAAAAGTTTTAACAATAGCCATAGAAAAGGCAAGGCAAGGGAAAAAAAAAAGTTAAATAGGGAGATTAGACAGAGATTTGAAAATAATACCTTAATGTGCAATAAAGAATGAATGTATATCGTATATAATCCAAAATATAACAGAATAAAAAACGTTGTTTGAACAAGAAAAACCACCACCACCACTACTACTACTACTATATGCCCATGCCACCCCTCTTCTAGCAAAATATAGCAATAGTAAAATAGACTATAAAATGTATAATCTCTTAATAATAATTTGCCATAAAATCATATAAAAAAGGAGACATTTAAAAAGAAAAAAGAAATCAAGGGATAGATAGTTAGATAGATATACAATAGAATGAAATAGAACAACACATGTGGGCAAATTGCTGTTGTTGTTGTTGTTGTTGAAGTCATTTATCCATTACAAAATTTAGTTCAAAATTTTTTAGCAAGTGTACAAAATTTAGTTCAAAATTTTTTAGCAAGTGTACAAATTTTGCCTTTTTTTCTTATTTTAAAAAATGCATATAGATTTTGGAACAATCGGAGATCAGAGGAGGAGAAGGAGAAGAAGGAGAAGAAACTAGTGGAATGATCAATTGAATGAAACAGATAGCAATATGGGTATTAGATAGCAAGCATGAGATTAACTAAGATAAAAGGATAGTGGATGCGAAGTAGACAGAGATAAAGAAAGAAAGGAGAGAGGGGGGGTGTTGAAAAACAAAAACATAATGATAGACAATAGGTGTATGTGTATAACATGATTCAAGAAAATATACTGCAAAAGCCCAAAAAAAAGCCCAAAAATAATGGACTTTGGATACACATGGGTAGAAAGAAAAGTAGAATAATCTTCAACCCAAATTTGAAAGAAAGAGAAAGAAATAGAGAGGAGGAGGAGGAGTTCTACAAAGAAAGAAAGAAACAGAATATATAATTTAATAAAATCTGTATACTGTATAATGTAAATTGAGTAAAAACTTGATGTATCCTGTATCATGCAGTGTAATAAGAATAAGAATAATAATAGTATTAGTATTATTGTGTTAGTAGTAGTCATTTGTTAATTGAATTCAAGTAACAAAAAGAAAGAAAAAACCTCCCCGTTAGATAGTTACACAAAACCCAAACTGTCTTAATTCTTTTTTTTTGACTGGAGGTGGAAATTGAAAAAATTGGTTTTGTGTAATAAATAAAGTTTTACTTTCTTTCTCACTAAAATGAAAATTTTTTTTTTTTTTTTTTTTTATTTTTTTTTTTTTTTTTGTTACATCTTAAATAAATATAACTTACCAATTTAACTGAACTAATATAAATATACCAATAGTTTCCCCAAAAATATTTGTTTAAGAAAGGATTTTCTTTTCATTTCATATATATTATTACTTAATTAGATTTAATTGCTATATTTTCAATTCCTTATTCTTTTATATTCCAGTTCATTTGTTTACTATTCCCATACAATTCGGACTAGAGATATTTTTCACTTATTTATTTAATTATTCCAATATTAACATTACAGGTATTTATATATATTTAAACTACATACTCAACTATCTATATATATATCTGACTATTCTACATCTGGTTATAGTAGACACCCCCCCACTCCCCCCCCCACTCATCCATACATACAATTATATTTATTATTTTAATTTAATTTTTTTTTGCATATCAAATTATATTTATTTCATTTCATTTCAATATTACTTTATTAATTTATTTTATTTTGCATAATGTCACAACAACAACAACAACATATACGTAAGTCTAAACGTACTAGAATGTTAACTGAAAAGGCTAAAGCTGAAACTAACACTATTTCTTTAGTCAATCACAAACTACCAACAACCACAACAACTACTACTCGAAAGAAGAGTTTTAGTTTACCAAAAACTAAAAAAAGAAAGATTTCTAGTATAGAAGAAGAAGAAGAAGCAGCTAAATTATCGGATAAGATTGACCCCGTTGAAAAATTATTGAGTTTAACCAATGTCAATCAAGATTTCTTACTGGATTGGGAAGACAATTCTCACCGTAATCATCATACTTCCATATCATCATCGTCTACTAGCAATAACGGTATAACTTCTGGTAGTCTAATATCTTCAAATACATCAAATTGTGGGTTTAGTCCGAGATCTGGTTATCATAGTAGTTCAAGCAGTATATCATCATTATTTTCTCAAAATGAAGAATCAGAAATTGATGAATATGATTATGATTATGAATCAGAAGATTATGAAGAACCCAATGAAATTGAATCAGTGAATTTCACTAAAATTATTCAAGATAACATTCGTCAATATTATGTTAAAAGAAGATTAGAGAATCAATATAAAGATTCATTTGCATTATTAAATAAACAAAACCATAACCAAGATGATGATGAAGAAGAAAACCCACTTCTTTCTTCTGCTTCACCAACATCTAATAGATCAATTTTCAAACAATGTGAAGTTCCATTTTTTAAAAGTGTGAATTTTGGTAATAAACCAAAAGAATATACCATTGAAGATTATTTCCAATATGATAATGCAGAAGAAGAAGAAGAAGAAAAGAAGGAGGAGGAGAAAGAAGACGAATCCAAATCTGTTACTACTAGTGAAGACAATGAGAGCAATGGGGTATCACCAATAACAACTCCAAAATCAACTATGCAATCATTATATATTCCTAAAATCAATAATAATTATCGTCGACTTCCAATGAATATCATTAATCATAACAATATCACCACTAATAGCTGCAATAACAACAACAACCTTAACAATTTACAAGATTTGAGTAAAATATTGAATAAGAATAGTATAATCACTGGTAATGCTAGTGAGATGATTAGTGCTGGTAACTTTATGCTCACCGATTTCTACTTATAAAGGAATTCTCAAGAGGGGTTTTATCCCAAGTGTTACATATATTTGTGTGTGTCTGTGTTTTATTTCATTTTTCGGGTTATTTTTAAATAATAATATTTTGTATAGATATATATGTTTTTACGATATATAAAATTATTGAATCAATGTTTTAGAGATAAAAATAAAAATAAAAATAAAGATTGTGTATATTGTGAATTGATGTAGTTTCCTTGTTTCTCCCCCTTTCTTTCCAGTAAGTGTAGATTTTATATGTGTGTGTAGAGTGATTCGGTTGAATATCGGTATAGATTTTGAAAAATTTTATTTTTAGTTTTGTGTTCAATATCCTTAATAATGAAAAAAAAAAAAAAAAAATTTTCAGTTTGGGTAATTGTGTATAATTTTGTGTAGTTGTTTACTACTTCTACTACAACTGTAATTGTTAGTATTTAAGATTTTTTTTTTTCACTTTTTAATAAGGAGAAAGACATTCAGATACAATTAACAAAGGAAAACCAATGTTTTAAAATTATCACACAAACCAAGATATTTGAGGTCTGTACGCAAATCAACCACAACAAATACTGAATACCTTATTGCCAAGGGATTATATTCATTTTAACGAGTTAGCTCATTTCACGGAATAAAAGGGAATAAAAGAGTTGATTTATGATAATAATAATATTATTATTATTATTATTATTACTTCGGAAGGATGTGAGGAGAGGGAAGCTTTACTTCTATTCGTTTAAACCAAACCCGACAATATATAGGAGAAAATAAAATAGAATATCGTCCAACAACAACAAAAATATAATAATAAATTAGAACATTAAAAGAAAAAAAGAAATAACATTTGCAGCCTATACTATACTATTCAAAATACAACTAAACTTATGTCTAGTTCCATGAACTATACTATTAGTACCACCACACACTATTATAATAGTAATTGGTGCAGCTGCCAGGCAATAATATAATGTGTATTTCATTTTTCTCTCGTCATTTCACTTACATATTGAGTGTTGTTTTCAATATCGTCTAAGGGTTTAAACTAACAACTCACAACCTACAAAGAATGATTTAGGGATATTCGATGATTATGTTGTTAGTTAGCTGGCTGGCTGGCTGGCTAGTCTTTTTTTTTTTACAACAATGTATAAGAATATTTTATCAATAATTTGAAAGGTGAGTGGATGGATAAACTAATTTTTATTTTTTTTTTTTGTCCAATTGCATTTATGTTCCCCCCCCCCCATCGTCCGTCCCCGTAAAACACAAATACCAAAATGAAACAAGTAGTAGTATTGAGAGGAATAACGGTTTTTATTATTCACCAGCACCCAATATATTATTTATATTGTGTAAAAATGATCGGCAATGATGACTGGACAAAGAGTTTGTAACTTGAAGTTGTTACTACTACTACTACTACTATTACTACTACTACTAGTATTATTATCGTCAAATGAGAGGTTTAAAGATGGTGTGTAAGTTATTCAATACTAACATTAAGATCATCCTTTTTATTCATTTCGGTTAAACCGTTAATTTTCTCAAAATCTAAAATTATTTAATAACTATAGATATTATTGTTGTTATTACATTTACAATCATATTCATTGGTTGAGAGATGGTTGAGTGCAAAAAAAAAAACAGAGAGAACTAAACTAAAAAAAAATTTTTTTTTTTTCGGTTCCGTTTTCCTGATTTTGCCTTCAAAAAGAATTTTAAATTTTTTTTTTTTTAGTCTGTCAGTTTAGATTTTTTAAATTTGGATTTACTTGATTAAATTTCTTGCCCTATTATAAATCTTGTCTCAAAAAGATTTCTTCTAGTAGGCTTTGAATTGGAATTGAATTTGTGATTTGATTTGGTTCCGTTCTACCACTAATACTACTTAACTACCGTTGTTAGTTGTTAGTTGTTAGGTTCAGTCTGGGTGCGCGCCTGGGCTTGGGCTTATTTGCTACCAAAAATAAAAGTATAGTATATTATCATATTTCCTTTCTTACCCTTTCACTTCCTTGTCAATATTAGCTAAATCTGATTTAGATTGAAAAACTTGAAGGTTTTTTGGAATAGTAGTTTCTAATTGTGTAAGATGATAGACAGACACCAACGAAGATTTTATTATCATGTAATGTATATGTGCATCATCGTTGTGTCTCTCGTGTAAAAGAAAAAAAAAAACTTGAAAAATATTTGTATTATTGCTTTGCTTTGCTTTGCTTTGCTTTGCTTTGCTTTCCTTCCTTCCTCTTTGTCTACTCTTACCATTTTTGTAAAATTGGTAACAAAGTGAAAATTAATGTTTAACTATCGTTTTCGTCTCAAAAAATTCATCTTTGAGTGTTAATTGCAGTATTTACTTTATTTCACTATTACAATGATTGAAAATTTTTTGTTAACGGCGAAATCTCCCGAGAGTCGAGAAATAAAAGAATGGGTGTGCTGCTTTTGTTGTTAGGCTTTGTCTAAGTCAAATTTATCAAACAATACCAAGGCAATAACAATATACGACTATTAAGAATTTATTATTCAGACCAATCAAAGTCTCTCCCAAAAAAAAAAATTTAAGGATTTATATAGAAATTGCTTACTTTCTCTCGACCCGACAACTTCCTTAATTGGGTCTTAAGACAATTAACCCTTTAAATAAATACACAACTAAACTTCAAACTTTAGTTAGTTAGTTAGTTAGTTAGTAATTATTATTATAACTTTAAGTTACTATTGTTATTCTTAAATCCTTTAACAAATCCAAACCTGCAGAATTTTTTTAGTTTTCTTCTTTTTTTGGTTTTTGATTCAAATTTCTACTTGTGATTTTGTTGTACAATGATTTAGTTTGTGTAATAATATAAATTAAATAATTAGGACCTAAACTTTAATTTCATTTGACAAAATCTTACATTAATAATTCAGATTTTCCTTTCCTTTCCTTTCCTTTCCATTTTTCAAACATCATCAACATCATCGCCTTTTCAACACGTTTGATTGAAAGAATAGACCGAACCGCAAAAACAACTAAATTTGTGATATTCCAATGTTACAAGTATGTGATTCCCTTATTATTGCGGTAGACGCCGGATTGTTAGATCATAAATCCAACATATACATATTTGTTGATTTCTTATACACAATAGTAGTACTACCATTACTACTAGTTTGTCATTACACAAAACATTAAATGGCAAAATTGTCTATCAAATTTATTTTTTTTTTTTTTACTTTTGTTTCTTTTTTTTTTTGTCTTCAATATAATTTTTTGTGATTCTTTCTTCCTTAAATGAATCTTTCATTTGGTTTTTCTCTTATTTCAAGATCCAATATTGATTTCATCTGTGGTATGTTAATGGAAAAAACAGAAGATTTCACTAGAAACAGAGAGTATTGCCATCACCTGAGATTTTGATTCTCCAAGAAAATAAATCATAAATTCTGGCTAATTCAAGCAAATCAAAAAGAGGAAGAACCGGGAAAAAGAGATTATAATAGTAGTAAAGGAAAGTATTATAAATCCCTATAAATAAAGGACTTTGATATGTTTTCAAAGAACATAAGGTTGAAATGTTCTTAAACTTACGAAATAAAAGTGATCAACCGGGGTTTGACTGTATTTAACAAGAAAACTAAAAACTATAACCCAATCACAAGTGGGAAATTATAATATAAAAAGAACTTTCCAATCTCGGTGTTACAAGCGATTTGCCACCAATATTTATGTAAGATTGACAAGTCAAGACACATACAGAGGAGTTAAGAACTGGAGATTAAATTCCAATCAAACAATCAGTAATATAATAAAACTGAAAAAAAAAGCTGTATTACATATAACATACATACATGACATTTATAATAAAAACATACATATTTTACCAAAGACATGATGATCTCACTTTGATTGCATAGGAATGAAGGAATGACAGCACCTAGTCGAATTAATTCGAGATTCAATTTCTGATCATTTGTTAACATTCTCAAGCAAGATTGTATATCTGGTTTTTTTTTTTTTCTTTTTTTTTTATCCTTCTTCTTTATGTCATTTCTAAGCCATGAATCTATTATTTGTACAGAATTATTTTGTGTCTGATGAAAACTAAGCCCATGTTTTTCTTGTCCTTCTTCTTCTTCTCTAGTATCTTGCATCGGACATGGTCTGCGTATTTCCCTTGAGAATTGTCAACTATTACCAACAGTAATAACACAAAATAACTATCCATTGTTATTGTTATTGTTATCGTTCTTGTTGTTAGTATTGAAAAATTCAACATTTTGTATTGTATTGTTCAAATCAAACCTTGTGTTCAAAGTTCCCGACACAAAATAGTAAGGAAAAAAATTATTTTTTTTTTTTTGCTAAACGGTTCTTTTGTTGTTTTAAAATGTTTTAGTTGGTTGGTTATTAGTTATTGTGATTTAATGGTTGCTAGTACATTTAGTAATTGCCAATTTAAATATTTTGACACATAATCCTTTATTCGGGGGACTTAAAAAGAAAAAAGAAATTTAAAGTTTTTTCTTAACGGCGAAATCACGGAATCGTTTTTTTTTTTTTTTTTCGTTTTTGTTTCTTAACTCCTCCCCTCCTTACCACTCACCTCAGCCAACGCCTCAAATCAATACCTCTACAACGTTACCATAATGAAAACGTGTAAACTTGTAAAATTAGAACAATAACAATAGTAAACTATCTAATAGTTGCCCTATCTATTTATTGTTCGGTTAGAGTTGTTATGAAATTATTTTTTGAAAAATTATGTAAGCGTAGATGATTAATGTTAGTTGGTTATACTAAGAAATAAATAAATACTTTTCTAACAATTCTTGTGAGACATAAAATCATCTCGTCTCGTTCCTGTTCATTTGAGGACTGGTTTAATAGTATTTTTCATTTACACAATAACGTAAAAGAAAAAAACATCTTTACCATCTTGTGTTGAATTTTCAAATGAATTTTCAAAAATTTTATTTAGTTTTGTGATATGCCCCAAAAGAAATTAATACAGGCTCTTGGCTAGGTTGTAGTAGTTGCTTTAATCTCGTTTATAGTGTCTAGTTTATTTTTCAAAAATACGAAGTGGTCAGATGTTTGCTTAAAATAGTCATCTTTATTGTTGGTGGTTTGCTGCAAAAAAGAGTAAACTTACGAACTATTGATAACTCCGAGATGCACAAATCTCGAGATTTTTATTAGACATTTTCTATTGTATTTCTATTTCTTGGTGTATGTATGTATGTGAGAAATCAATACATTCTTGATAACTATTGGCGAGTGCTGCAACGGAGTTTGATTTTCATACATGTAGATGTACATATCAGAAGTATAAGCATCAAAAGCACGTTTTGAGAATTACTCTCCCCCCCCCTTTTTTTGTCATGCTATTCTCTTGCGTAATTCTAAAAAAAGAAAAAAGAAAACTACAAGATATGCAAATCTGATAACCAAAAAAGCCATGACGAGGTTGATATCAACCAACGTTTCCCCATCCCTATCAAGTATATGGCATTTCCTATGCCTTGTACTTGCTTTACATGACCATATAGAAGTATTTTGATCGAAAATTGATCATGGAAATGAGATACGTATGTTGCACGTGTCCATATCCTGATACACGAACATGAGTTTCTTGTCAATTACAAGAAATGTTCAGCCAATGTATTTCTACCAGCAATTGGATATATTGTACATAGTTGTGTTCTTTGTTATTTGTTCAATCCATTGCAGCTATTATTAGTGGTCATCACATGATACAACAAATGTCAAAGAAAAAAACTTCCTTTTTGTTATTAGATACTGTAGATTGATTAGGCAAAATTCACAATCATTGTTTGAGAGGCTACAGTTGTTGAGTCAAGTAATTGCTTTCTTAATTTTTTAAGATTACAAGAAATTTGCTTACATAATTTCACGAAAATGGTGAAAAATATCAAAAACTTGCTAACAAATTTCATTACTGAATTACAAAAGCTATTTGATAACAGCCAAAGCAGCTCACAATGAATGAATACCATTACCAAAAGATTGCACTAGTTTATTCAAACTGGGACAAATAATTTAGATTGACAATTTGTTCTACAATTTGACAATTATTCCACGTCAAATATATTTCGAGATTCACTCAAGTTACCAGTCAGCTGTTGCTTATTACCATTTGAATACGTTCATTTCTCATAAAAATTAAACGTCAAATCCATTTATAGGCGCTAACTTACTTGATTTGGATTTCTCAAACATTAAAAGAGTGGGGAGAAGGTCAGCACATAAATTTCAAATTCCAATATACCCCATCAACATGATAATCCTTTGGAACAGTACAAGAAAACATTATCATCAAGTGCACAATTCCAAAAAGGGTTCAGAGTTATTATAAAAAGGTAGTATTAATATTATTTTGTTGTTGTATTTCTTAGGTTACTTATCGTAATGTGAATTGTCAACTTGATTATTATTATTTTTTTTGGTTTGTATTTGTTTTGGAGTTGATTTTGTTACATCATTTACTTAACTATTCCTCCCCCAAGCAATCATAATCTTAACACGTTCCAAATTTACACACACTCTTTTTTTTCCCTTTCTTTCTTCTATATCTTTCAACTCATCTACAATTAATCAATTAGTAGATGAACAAATAATGGGGCTTGTTTATTTCTTATTTGTTTATGTACTAGGTGGATTAACTTTCTTACCTGGATTGGTTGCCCTATATTTTTATCTCGCCCCAAAATCAACCTTATCTGATGATAATGAACTTGACGAAGAGAAACCATCTGGTGAACTAGAAGAAAAACATCAGTCTGGTTTAGAAGCATATAAGAGTGGATGGATATTTGTCACTCGTGATTACATTGAAAGTCCCGATGAAATCAATTCAAATACTCAACTGATAACCGAATCAAATGATAATAAATCGGCTTATTCGGCATTATATAAATTGGTGAAAGACCTGGCAACCAAAAAATTCAAAGACAATTCCCAACTGAAAAAGCTTCAACCAGAAGAGAAGAAATTCCTTGACCATGACGATAACGATTTAGATGAATTGAATAAAGATACATTTGCGTTGCCAAAGGATACCAATAGTCCAAACCCAAAATCGTATAGCCACCATCAACGTCATGATCCACAACCACAACATAATCACCAGTCGCAAAATCAACCACAACAACAAATTAGATCATCACAGAAGAAGCATCGTTACTTTGCTGTTTTAAAACATGGAAATTTGTTTTTATACAAAGATCAAACTTTAAAAGATGTCAAGCATGTGATTGTGTTGGCACATCATTTTGTCAGTATTTGGCCTCGAGATTTAACTGATGCCCAATTATTTACAAAATATTCAGCTCTTGCATTAATCAACCCTAGCAAATTGACTGACACACCATTTTCCACTAATGACACTTTTAATTCAACTGTCAATACATCCAATGGGACAGAAATTTCTTCATCAACCAGATCATCACTTTCATCTCGTACTACAGATCAACAACAGAACCTGCAACAGCAAACTAATAACAATGCCCCACCAGGAACATTTTTCATTTATTGTGAAAACAATTGCGATAAAGAAGATTGGTATTTTGCCTTGATTAGAGCCATGAAATTAGAAAAATCTGAACTACCTGATATCTTGAATCCAGAAAAATATGCCGAAACGTCACATTTTCAAACAAAAGAAATGATAAATTTAATACAAACATTGTATAGTTCAGAAGGTCAATTGCAAACCAAATGGTTGAATGCAATTATCGGACGATGGTTTTTGGCAATGAAAAATACTAAACATTTTGAAGATTATGTTTACAAAAAATTGAGTAAAAAATTAAATAAAATCAAAAAACCTGGGTTTTTCAATCAGTTTGAAATCACTGATATTCAACCAGGTAAACTGGCCCCATTCTTCACCTATCCAAAATTGAAAGAAATCAACCCAGATGGGACAGTTGTAGCTTCATGTTATGTAACATACAATGGTGGATTATCGGTAACAATAGAAACCAAAGTTGATTTAACTTTTGGGACCAAATTCACCAATAGAGAAGTTGATTTAGTGTTGAAAATTACCTTGAGCAAATTAGAGGGCCCAATGCTTTTTAAATTGAAACCACCCCCAAGTGGCAGATTTTGGTACTGTTATGAATTGGACCCTATAGTTAATTTTAAAATTGAACCACTTTTAAGTTCAAGAACGTTGAATTTCAATTTCATTACCAATTCAATTGAAAAGAAATTCAAAGAAGCAATTAAAGAAAGCTTGGTTTATCCATTTTGGGATGATATTGTGTTTTTCGATAGTTCAGATCAATTGTATCGTGCTGGAATTTGGAAAGAACCAAAAATTGACAAAGACGAAACTACTGCCCTGGAAAAGGAAAATACGGAAAACAATCAAACTGATAATGAGTCCGCTGGTGTCGACGAAGATAATTCGACAAATAAGTTTGATGATATTGATGCAAAATCAGAATTATCAACGAGTTCCAGATCATTAAGAAATGGCAAGTTTTCGAATACGTTAACTGATTTAACTAAGCGTATGAAAAAAAAATCTTCACCATCATTATCTAATACTGAAGATAGCTTATCGGTCAATACTAATAACACTGCAAGTCTTAGTGCTAGTAGCGCAACCCTTAACAAAACTCCAAGCAAACTGGATCTAACGGCATCGCAATCTCCAAACACCAATTCAACACTTGTTTCCAGTACATTTAAAAAAATTGGTAAATGGTATTTCAAAGATGATGGATCTAGTAAAAAGCAACATGATGAAAAATTAGGTTATACTCCTCCTGAAATGATATCAAGTAGACGAGCTCCTAGAAAATCGTCTAGTTCAATGACGTTGGGATCTGATTCTACTCGTTATACATTAGCAACCGAAGACAACAAGGATTTACCAGATATTGAAAGTGCTAACTCAACCAGTGCATCAGTTTCCAACACTGCTACTACTGCACCATCACTGGAACTTTCCAATAAAGGTACTACCACCACTGCACCTGTAAATGTTATCAGCTTATCCAACAATTCTACAATTCCATCTGTCGCAGTAGGGGCAGATGCTACAACAACAGCACCAGCACCAGTGGCAAACTCAAAGTTGACATCGACGCCACTTGATAATCAAACCCCATCATACAACTTCAGTCGACTAGATAATAATAATGAAGATCTTTCAATATTTAGTGTTGCATATCAGAATGCTGCTCAAATAATTCCATCACTGACTCCACCACCATTGCCACCACGTGATATATCAGATAATTTGTCTATTAGAAGTGGAAGTTTGGTTGGTGAACCAACCATCAGTTTATCTCAACCAAATTCTCCTATACGAACCAAAACATTAACTAGAAAACCACCGCCACCAAAATCTCCATTACTACACGCCCATTCTCCAAATCAAGATATAAAAGATTTATAGTACATAATAAGAAGTAGATTTGTTATGAAATTTGACATTTATTCACTACATATAAGCTGCCCAACCTGCATACATTTGTGATAATCTCTCTAATGATGTAGCTTCTTGAATCAACACATCTACTTGACCATGAATATTCATCGGTAACCCTTCATCTTCATTAATTAATCCTCTAATTTTTTTACGCACTTTCGATAAATCTTCACGTGGATTGTGATTTCTCCAATCAATTAACGGATCATAGATTAATGTTTCCAAAATGTTCATCAAAATTTGTTCATTCTCTCGTAATAATGTCCCTGTTACTTCACATGTTATTCGATAAATCCCATCAACTCCAGTGATCCCCATGGCATCAACCATATTTTGTGTCAATCTAAATGGTACAATTTCTGGTGTTGGTAAAGTGGTACCTTTTTCAAACAAGCAATCAAAATCAATATGCAATACAGCACCAGTATTTTTGAAAATCAAAATATTTTCACAATGTCGATCTCCTAATCCCATAATATATCCAACCATCGACATAACAGCACTTGACCGAGTAAATGCATTTCTTGCCATATACCAGGCACTAGGATCAGAAAATTGTTCAACAAACCAAGTATGTAAAACAGGCGGACATCGATCCATTATTGCTCGGAAACCTGCTACTAATTTATCCAATTGCTTACTATCTTTCTTTTTGGCCTTTTGCAAAGAATCAATATGCATGAAAACTTTCCTTTCATTGATTGGAATACCTTGACGTTTCCTTTGTTCAGATATCACCCCTTTCATAGTTTGCACATTCATAACAAATTCAATAATACCAAAATGATCAGAAAGTGGTACAACAGAATAATTAGCAATCTGTAATCCTCGTTTTCTTGCCTCTGTACTGGTGGATAATATTCTATTTACCATGGTGGTAAATTCAACTACTTTGGCATCTTTTCTTGTATCATCACTTTTAACCATTAATCTATAAGCATTACCATCGGAACCTCGAACAGTCAATTGTCGAGGCATTTGTAACGAAAAGAAAATATTCACATTATCATCAAACCCATCGAATGAAATTGAAGAAGAACGTGAAAACCCCTTGTGCTTGGAATTTAAGTGACTAGGTATCTGAATCTGTAAATTAGATTGAATAGGTATCACCAAATCATCAATTGGTTCACTCAAATCCACTTCAAAATCTTGTAGAAGTGACATTTGTCGTTTTCTATTGGTCTTGGGTATTTTCAATTCAGCAATTTTGATTAGTTTGGCAAACAAGTTTCCAGCGGCCATGGTTGACTTGGGAAGAGTATCGTTGCCATCTTGTGTACACACTTGATTAAGTAATTCTCGGACCCTCCGCTTTCTTACCTTATCAGAAGACCGTGCATGAGAGAATATGTACCACACACAATGCTTGGGATATTCTAGCGTGACATTCTGGACAATTCTTTTTAATACCTTAAATGAAGGTTCATGTTCGTGCACGATTCTTGATAATATTTGTGTCAATACGGTATACCACGAATAATTGGGTACATTTGCAATAGCATTATAAAGATCGTCAATAATTTGTTTCAATCTATTTTCAGCAGCGTTCAGTTTGTTCAGTTTATCAGCAAAATCTAGCCAAATCGTCAATACTTTGGGCAAGGCTTCAAATATATAAGTAGTGCCCACAGATACAGCTCTAATATAATTCCTTACCGTTAAATGTTCGTATTCCCCGGATTCGTCATTAGAAGATTCCATCAATTTATTATAATACTTCCCGATATCAAAATTACATTTCTCATCCACCATATTCAAATGAAATGCCTTGTTGTACTCTGTTATAATTTGGTGAGCTGACAAATGATTTGATTCATCTAACCAGTTTGCATATTGGAGTTGTACTTTTGCTTTACTCTTATCATCATGAAACTTGTTATCTTTTAGAATATCAAACAAACACTTTATTGCTTCTGATTGTTTCCCCTGTGCCCATTGCAATTCCGCAAATTCTATATTTGCCTGGTCGTCTTCCAAAGACATTGCTTGCACTATAGACCTAGTAGAAATATCCAACCGATTATATTTTCTTGCCAACGAAGACTCTCGTAAAAGATTTTTCGATATCATGGCCGGATTCTTCATAACAGTGTTGGCAACATTGTGCAACGTTAGAATATTTCGTTGAGTATCAAAATCTTGGTCAACATTACCAATACGTAGATCCAAAGTGTCTTCAGAATCTTTAGATAAAACAATTAAACTTACATCATATATTGCATGCAATTGATTCATCAAAGTGATGTTTCTGGTGAAATTTGATGACACTGAAGGAACTAAAGAACATCCAATTATATTATACAACTTGTCCATGGATCCCTTGAACATATCTATTCTAGATTGAAATAAAAAACTCAAAGCTTTGGCTAATTCATAATTTATCATTGTTTCCATATCGTGTGGTTTGCCAATAGAATTTATCACCTGTAACCATTTTTCAAGTTGTTTAGAATCACCTTTGTATACAGCTGCATGTAGTCCCATCAATGACCAATCCAATGGAATGGATTTTAAATCATTGGAATCTGTCCTGGCAGACAATGTCGACAATACCTCATTATATAAGCCATGCTCATTCAAAGATTGCAACAATTTTGTATTGTTAGATACACTATTCTTTGTTGAACCCAAAGCTTCAAATGATTCATGTGCCAAACTCCAACTATCGCTGTATTGGAAAGTAGTTAATTTTTCGTTCAAGTTATTTGTCGAGAACATCTTCAAAGTACCGTTTAATGCATCATAGTCATCGATATGGGCATACATGTCCTGTAATGTTGCCGCACCATTCAAGTTTGATAATTTGAAAGACTTTTCTGATTGGCTGTCACGATAGCAATTCTCCAAATACATGATTGTTCTTTCATATGCGTCACATTCAGCTGATCTAGTAGTAAGTAGATCCTGTGGGAACAGACTAAATTTAGCAACTGCATCCATTTTATGGCGTATATCACTTGAAGTCAATTCTGACCCAGAATTACTCGTGACAACACGCATATTGGAGACCCATTGATTGAAATAATCCAAAACAGAAAAAATAGTTTGATAACATAGTTTCAATTGTTCAGCACGATCGGGAGAAGTAGACTTAGAATCCATTTTCAATATATGCAAGAATTCCTTGTGTAGGTCTTCAGGGACACCCTCATTTATAACATGACTAAGAGCAACGTATCTTAACAAATGTTCACATAATGGAATATCATGTTCCCTTTGAATCAAAACCGCATAGCTTTGAAATATTAATTTTCTGGTCTTTGCTTTCTGATTACCTTTACCATTATCAATACTGGCCCGCTTTAATAAAAACAATGTGACATCTACCAACCATGTTTCATATTTCATACCTAATTTGAAAAAGGGGAATTTGAGGTTGTCTAATTTAGGTTTAGGAGCAGCATACTTGGATTTTAGAAACGGAGTCAATGTTGATTTTGCCACGTCCGTAAACTTGTTCCAAACTCGATTATCTTTAGTGTTCAAAACACGTTCATCAAGTCCCATAACAGCTAAGAAACTCTGCATTACATAGGCAGCAAATAATTGTTTGTGGGGATCATTAGAAGCCCAGAAAATTTTAAGTAAATGATTTTCAATCAAGTCTACCAAAAATGTCGAATTTTCTTCAATGTCCTCAAAATCCAGTGAGATTATAATTAGCAGCTTCACAGTTTTGAATTGGAACTTGTTTGAATCTAAAGCTCCAATAATTGCCAAAGCTTTGGCACATGCAGTGGAAACAGTTGTGTCTTTATTTTTAAATTTTGCTGCTGTGTCTAAAATAGTTCGGACCAAACTTGTTATTGCCGGTGTTAAACCGGGATCTTTGAAAAGATCTTTTTGGCAGTTGATTTGGTATTTCTCAAAATAGTTTGACAAATCAAATAAAGCATGTTTGACAACATACATGTTGGATGTTTGCAACCGTCTTGTGAATTCCAGAAAAATCATAGCGCGTGATGGGGATTTCATATTTCGAAACTCTTTGACCATTTGATAATCTTCCATGTAAGAGAGAAACGGTAATGATAAAAAGTACAAAGAATACCGATTGTATTTGTCTTTTATTTCTTCATAGATTTTTCTTAAAATTTCAATTGCAATACTTTTAGCCTCAGATCCAAAACTTTCGAATTTTTGTAAAATTATCGAAATGATTATATCAATCAATGATATCAAATGGGATGGTGGCACTTTTTTTATCAACTCGTTCCAGCATCGTAAAGATAATACATGGAAATTAGGCTCCTCTAAAGTGGCTTGTAAACAAGTTGACAACTGTCCCAAAGCTGAGGTAATTGCATCAATATGCCCCTTTATCAAAAACTCAATAGCATAGAAGGAATTCTTCAACTCTAGATATGGCTTGGCCCCTCTAGATGAATGTGTTACATCACTAAACTTTTGAACTAGTAACAAAACTTGATCTTCAATCAAATCATTTATGCTGTTGTTTTTAGTGAGTTCAGATCCATTTTTCCGTAGAGAGACATTTTTGCAAACACATTCCAAGGCTCTTGTGATGTTGGCAAGATTTCGAATATTGCCAAATTCATCCATTTGTATTTCCAATAGGATATACCATGTGATATCCCCAATTCTAGTGAATAATTCTTCGGTGTGAATCATTTTATAGTCTGGGCACACACTGCTTAGCACTTTCATAATGTATCTTTCATTTACTGACTCTTTTGTCAAATAGGTTGCCAATATTCTTGGTAAACAATTGGCAAGCAACTTTCCCACTTCTAGTCCGGCAGCATTTGCTATTTGAGTGAGCAAAGTTGGATCTTTGTAATACTCCAAGATTCTTGGCACAGTATATTCTTTGGTTCTGTTCAAAAAATAATTTTTAGTAACCATCAGCACTTTGATAATCCTTTCAAATACTTGTGGTTTTTTAATAATGATTTCTGCAACACTCGGTAAATATGGTGATAGCAATTTATGAGGTGGCAATGATTTAGCCGACGCAAGGTTCAATATACCACAATAAACATAGTTCAGGTGTTGTTCATTCTGCTCACCCAACCAATCAACTAATTTGAAATAGATGGCACACAATCTTTCTCCTGTAGAAACTGTTGCTAACTCAACAACAGCTCGAATTGTTGATTCACCAAAATGTAACCGATGTTGTGAAGAAAAATCAATAGATGTCACTTTTTGGAAAATATACTTGAATGTTTCATCGAGCAACTTGTCATCTTTCAGTTGAATTAAATATAGTGGTAGTATACGTGCAACTAGCATTCGAACATCACGATTATCGTTAGTGGCTAACAACCGAAGTAAGAAATCGAGAATATTATGATCTTGCATGTCAGCCATGGGCAGGAAACTGGCATAAAAATTAAATATTAAAAGAAGGGTGTTACAACATAATAATGGGTCTTGCTGTGTCTCCAATTTAGGAATCAAAAACTGTTGTATAATATCTTGAAGAGTTGTAGCTTCTGTACTATAATTCAATGGAAATCTGTTTGGATCAATACTGCTATAATTGTTCTTGGTTAAAGGACCAAACCCACATTTTGTGCATTCATTTATTGTATAATCATAATCACCCTTTAAGATACATGGATAATGGCTGAGTGCTGTGACAAGAGTGTACAACGTAGTCTCATCTTCTAAAACATTTTTGTCGATGCCAATCAACTTTTTCACTGTACGGATCCATGCTTTTTCATCTGTATAGTTTAATGAATTTGTCAGTTTAGCCAATTTGTGGGTTTCATCTATACTAAATGAAAGTAGTTCTTCCTTTCTGGAATCTTCATGATTACCTTGTAAGTCTAGTAGACGAGCACGAAGTGACTCTAATTCTGAATCAACAAAGGGTGTCCAGACATAATCATTGTATACCGATGTGGAGTAAAGCTTGATATCATCTCCATCTGGGTTACTCATTAATTGGTATGTATACTGGACTATGTTCAACGTCTTACGAATAACAGACGGTATACTGTCATCATAGATCAACTTGGAAAGTATCCCCTTGATATTTGAAAATGACATAAAATTTTCCAACAAATCTTTGTCAAAACAAACAATATATACGTTTAGCAAACTTAAACTGATTGATCGATTCAAATTCACAAATTCAAAATTATTCGTATTTGAATCGAGGGTTCTGAAATCTTGTTGCAAATATTCAACTATGCAACTTAACAAAAATCCAATTTGATTCCAGCCAACCAGTACATTTAATACTAGAGCACTAGACTGATCTAAAATGAAAACCGATTTTAGACAATCTAAAAGGTTCAAATTGTCAAGTTCTGAAACCAAACTTATTTCATTAAGAATAAACCAAATTTTCCTACTACAACTCTCAAATTTTAATTGATAATTATTTAGATTTAACGATAGTTTTTGCGATATATCATAATCATGAACAATTGAAAATAAATTAACTGCTGTTGTTAGTTTAGATTTGAATAAGAAAGTGTTGGCTGATAGCAAATTTTGTAAACAAAAATTTAAATTATCATCAAGTGTTTTTAATAGGTGTATTCTAGTGCTTTTAATGACTTTAAAACTATGCAATTGAGTACTAACCAAGTTCACAATAAGGAAAACTAGTCGTTTTAGTTGATTTAATCCAGCAGTATGGGAAACAAAATTAGGAATATGCAGTAAGGCAAAGGATATACACCATTCATGTAAGGGGACCTCATACACTAATGATCCCGAACCTGTAGTATGAATTATATTGACGTCTTCAATAGTTAATAAAGTTGAAAGTAAGGGTGTTTTCTTTGATAGCACCAACTCAATGGTGTCGATTAATTTGGACAATAACTGTAGTTCAGTTGGCGTTTTGTTTTCTTCTTGTGCAATGACAATTAATTTTTCATTAGTGAATCGTAGTAAATAGAGTAGCAATTTTCTAAAATCGGTTTCATGATCGTCGATATTGGTTTCTATATCTGTTAAAAACTGTAGTAGTTCAGTAGTACTTATTGATTGATTCGACGTCATGCCATTCTTTATATTCTTAACTAGCTGGTTAGTTTCTGACGCGTTCTTCTTGATGGTTGTAAATTTTCCATACAGTAGCGTTTTGCTTTGATTTTGATTTTTTTTTTCGCTGTGGTTATTCTCTACAATCCCTTTGTACCAAATATTGTTCAGTTTTTTTAAAGATATTTGACATACACACACAATTAATTACTTGGAACAACAACATGCGAGGTACCAAGAGTATTTATACAGTTTCTCGCGATATACGTATTTAATAATATACAAATAAGAAATGCAATCAATGAGATTGGCTTATAAATAGTGTATACAAATTCATCGTTAATTCATTTCTATCCTATTTCTGAGGAGGGGGGTTGTTGGAAACAGATTACTGTGACCAATGGGCTATTTCTTTCCTTTTTATGTTTTAATTCCAGTGTTAACTTTAAAACCGATTCTATAGTATTCAAATATAGTTAATCTTTTTATTGCCCGGGATTTAAGGGTCTCTTGAATAATAATATATGAGGCTCTGGAGCATGAGTTTCGTAATGGGCCCAACCCAAAGATTGTGTGATTCCTAACCCTCTCCATTCTTCTTCTGTCAATATCCTCAAAGTACCTGTTTCTTGATTAAAGTAATCGTGAGGAATTGCTTTCAACATATTCTTGGGTAACATCACATGTCTATACTCGTATGAATCATCACTGTATCTGGGACTGTAATGGATCATATCTTGAAATTCCAACACTTTTGCTCTTTCTATATCTGTTAAAAATCTTGGTTTAGTCATTGGGAAAATATTTGAATTGAAAATTGTAAAATGGTAGTCTTCCTAAACTCTGGAAACAAATGAAAAAAAAGAACTAATTGACGAAAATGATAATCAAACAAAATGATTATCAGGAGGAAATAAAGTCTTGAATAGTAGGAAGTAAAAAACAAGGGTAAATTAGTAATTGATATCTATCAATTATATAAACAAATAAGTAAACAAGTTATATTCCCATAAACGGGGTTTCTTTAAATTTAATAAGAAAAGAAGAATGTGTGAATATAAATTTTACAACAATTCTATTTGATTATTGTTTTTCTTTTTTTTTTCTGCTTCTCATTCTCAACTGATTTGTTCTCTTAAAATTAACTTTTTGAATTTAGTTGTAGGAGGGACAAAGAAAAGTATGTATGTGCATAAATTAAATTTACTCAACAAGTCAAGAAAAAAATAAAGTATATCAAGAGATTTTGATTAAAGAATTAACATGGCTCATACTTCACAGAACCACATGAATGTTGGTTTATGCAATATCCAACTATTCTATTCTATTCTATTCTATTCCATCTATTGGTTGATATGATTTATATTTACAGAGGAGTGTAGCAACCAATGAAAGTCATTGTAAGTTATTTATCAGAAGATATCAGATTTAGCTTTAGTTCTGATCTACAATCTTATTAATTAATTCTCTCTGTTTTTTTTCTTAAGCTTTCAATTACATGAAAATATATGGTTAATCTTTACGCCTTTGCGAAAATCACTTGATTTTAGGATTGACAAATTTATCTTCATTGACAATCCACACTTTAGTAATCGGATAATAAAAAATCTAACCATGTTGGTAATTTCCAGTCTTATTTCCGAAAATCCGTAGCCAACAAAGTAATCAAGTCTATATCGCCATAGCCTGTGACTGGACAGTAAAAATAAGTAAATTATAAATGCTAATCGTTTATTATGCAGCTATTCAACCAAGTTATCTGTGGGGTGATCCATCTTTGTGACGAGTATGTGAGGAATTATGCTTTCGACTTCTCTCGTGCTCATGTGATTTGTGCACTCTATCGGATGAACTTTTGGAACTATGTCTAGAACGATGAGAATGCTTATCACTAGGATGTTGTTTTCGGGCAACTCTTTGTGCCTGTTGTTGCTGCTGTTTTATTTTGAGTAATGGATCATCGGAATAGCTGACTTTACTTGATTTGGTCATCCCCACCCCAATTATCTTATTTATTCTATCACTGGTTCCACTACCATCTCTCTTCTTGCCCACAACATGATTTCCTTTTAATAAATTCTCAACTTTGGATTTGCCATCTGTAAACTCTACATTTGATTCAATAAACCCACTTGAATTCTCTTCCACTTTCTCATTGCCTTCAAATGGTACATCATCATACATCCAATTTAGTTTGGATATTTTGAGCTTCTGCTGTTTGTTCAAGTCTTTAATTTGAAATTGATCTCCATGCTGTAGCTTTAGTAATTCCAAGTATTCTTGTTCTTGTTTATACTCCTGATTTCTCTCTTTTATTCGTTTAAGTTCATCTAACTTTTGTTGTTCTTCTTCCCAAACTTTTTGCTGGTTCTTAACTAATGCTGGATTCCAAGACTTTTTTAGATTTAGATCACCTGCCATAGTTGATTATATTGAGATAATTAACGCTGGATTAATTTAGGAAAGTGTTTGTGATGTAGGTACATTTTTTTGTTTTATGTATTTCTATTTTATTTTTTTTTTGGCCTGTAATGACTTCCTAGTAGTGCGATGTGGCAATAACCAAGTTGGTGATCGATTGGCTGGGTTAGCAACCAACAGATAATGGCACATCTACAGTAGAAATCACTCTGAAATCAAAACACTGGTTACAGTTCTTATAGCCACAGCTTTTTCTCTTACAACAATTTTGTCTATATAATCACCAGTTATATTTGATTTATACATATCAAACTATAAAAATCAATAACTAAAAACCAATAATCCGATAGTTCCTTTCAAATGTAGATTTGCTCTAAAATTATGATGTAAAAACAACAACAACATAACATCTTAAAATATAAACCGTCATTTTGAATAAGAACTGAAACAGTAGACCAAGAATGTAAGAGCTGGAACATTATAGGAACAAGTTCCACTCTATTCCTGTTACTTGTTTGTTGTTTCCATAAAACTTAGAAACCGTGGATTTTGATGTTTTTCTTTGGTAATTGTAATTGAGCAGTTAAAAATTCACTAACTTTAACTCTTTGATCACCTTGTAATTGGATAACTTCACCCAATTCATCATCTTTAACAATATTACCATTACAAGCAAAGTCTTTTTTCAAGACTTTTAAAATTTTTTTCAAATCATATTCATTTGGAACACCTTGAACTGTGGTTAAAGTTTTTCTACCATTACGTTGTTGGATACGAATATGAATGTAATTTGTTGGTTGAGCTTCTGAATCACCAGTGTCGGCGAATGGATCAAATGCGTTTAAGTTTTGGATAGTTGACATACAATGGAGTAAAAATAACAATTAATTTGAAAACCTAGATAAAGTCTTGATTCCTTTTTCTTGTCTTGTTTTCTGGTGTAGATTAATGGATGAAATAGATATTCTTCTTTAAAAAAAGCTGTCTTTAATTAGAAGAATAAATGTTTTGATAGTAATAAATCGTAGAAATAGATTTAGGTATAATAAACTTGAAGAAAGAAAGAAAGAAAGAAAAAAATCGAAGAATTAAGAATAAGAAAAAAAAAGAATTGTGAGAGAGCAAATGGAATGGAAAACAGAAAATAAATTTTTAAAATTTTTTTCTCTTTGTGTTAGTAGTAAAGTAAGTAAACCTCTGTCAATACAATTGTATATGAGTGAGGCGCTAAATAAAGTAGTGTACGTGTGCTCAATTGCCACTCACATTAAAAAAAAAAAGAAACAACAAAATGAATGATCTCTTTCCTCATTTTTCTTTCCTCTCTCCTTAGTCATGTTGTTGGTTTTTCACTTGTACACGACTTCCAATTCTTTCTATTTGTATTTGCACATGTGACTTTCCAATACAGGTTTAGAATCCATAGCACACGACTATTGTACTACTACTACTATACCCCAACATTTTTCTTTTTCAGATTAATTTATAGTCTGGTGGAACAGATACCCCAATTTCCAATAGTAAAAGTGTGAGTGGTTATTAATTTATTCTCTTTGTAAAGTAGACTAGTAATGTAGAGCTTGAGTGAACGCCTTCTAATAATAAGATATACTGTTTTGTTGCTACCACCACCCACCTATCCCATCAATTAAGAAACAGATTTGTGGATATTAGGCTGAACTTTGTTTTTTCTTTTGTCGTTTTCTTTTTAGTGCTACATTTTTGCATTAATGTCATATCCAACAAAGGGGGTTTTTGATTATTTATGATCTTGTGAAGATTAAAGTATAACTTAATTGATATAAATTTGCCACTAATCGTACTTTAGTTGCGGGATTGTATTTGCTTTTTTTCTCCTAGATAAAAGAAACACTACGAAATTGAGCTCATAAATATTTCTTGTCATTAGCTCATTTTCACGGAAGTGGGAGGAGGAAGAAATGTAACAGTTTAAATGGTCCGATGGATCCACGATAGTTAAAAGATCATGAAATTAAACCAAATATCGAAAACCTTTCCCTGATTTTCAAATAATTTGAAACTAAAACTAAGTAGCAACAATGCGAAGGGCAAAAAGTTCCAAAAAAAAAAGGGCCAACAGAAAAATAGTAGTTTGTTCATTACTAACAAATATTTAAGTATTTTTTTTTTTTTAAGATTATACGTTAAAGGAAAAATAAAAAATACAAAGTTTCAAAGGATTCAAAATTTTTAATACTTTTTATTCTAATTCTTTTTTTGGAGTATCTTTTTAATATTTTCACTTGTCTCAATTACTTAATATAGGTTATCCTACTCTTATATCATGATTTCAAATGGAAAAGACACTAGTCTAAAACAAGTTGAGGCTGAGGTTAGCACCAAATCAACTTCAATTACCCCAACCAAAAATGAATTGTTTAATTCTACCTCTAAACCAACCCCAACAAATGACAAGAGTACCGAACAAACTAAAGAGCAGCTAGTGGTTAATGAAAAGGAAAAGAAAAAGCAGGCATTTGTCACTAGAACAATTTGGACATTTGTTATGATTGGTGGGTTCTTCGCCATATTAGCATCAGGTCATCTAGCATTAATTATTATGGTTTCAGTTTTCCAAATGTTAACATTCAAAGAAGTTATAGCATTGACATCTGAACCAGCAAGAGATAAAAAAATCCCTTGGAACAGATCATTGAATTGGTATTTCTTGGGTACGACCTGGTATTATTTAGATTTCCCGGCATTGTTTGATTTTTTCCAAGAATCAGTTTATTCAAGCAAATTTTTGACATTATTAGTGAAAAACCATAAATTTATCAGTTATTCATTGTATATTGCTGGGTTTGTATTTTTTGTTTGGACATTGAAAAAAGGATACTATAGATTTCAATTTGCACAATTGTGTGTGACTCATATGACATTATTATTGGTAGTTTTCCAAGCTCATTTGATTATTGATAATATATTACAGGGTATAATTTGGTTCTTTTTGCCAGCTACATTAGTGATTGTTAATGATATTTTTGCCTATTTATGTGGAATCACATTCGGTAGAACCCAATTGATTGAAATAAGTCCAAAGAAAACCGTCGAAGGGTTTGTTGGTGCTTGGATATGTACTGGTATTGCTGGGGTCATTGCATCACATATATTATCCAAATCAGATTATATGATTTGTCCAGCAGAGAATTTGTCAACTCATTTATACAATTTCCCTCATTGTGACTTGAATCCTATTTATATACCTCAAGTATATCAACTTCCAGCTAATATTGTGGAGCTTACTGGACACGAGCTCATTACTTTTAAACCATTCTATTTCCATGCAGCAATTTTAGCCACTTTTGCTTCATTGATTGCTCCATTTGGTGGATTCTTCGCTAGTGGATTAAAACGTGCATTTGGTATCAAAGATTTCGGTGATACTATTCCTGGACATGGCGGTATAACTGATAGATTTGATTGTCAGTTTTTAATGGGATCATTCACATACTTGTATTATCATACTTTTGTCTCCAATCAAAACGTTAATTTAGGTCATGTTTTACAATTGGCCATAATGAACTTATCTGTACCACAATTACTTCAATTAATCAAGAGTTTGTTGAAATATTTGAACCGTGAAGAAGTACTTACTTCTGAACAATTGCTGCGTATTTTTGATATATTGGAAAATTGAGTGTGATTTGTGGCATGTAAATTTACTTGTTCATTCTCAAAAAATGTAGTATTTCAAGATGTTTTATATTTCTACTACTATATGTTATTATTAAATATTAATTAGTTCAATAGATCCCTGGCAATGTCTAACTAAATGTCTTTGTAATAATGAACCCTCTAATCATCATTTCTCTGTCGTTCCCCCAAATGTAGAATACTCATGGGTGTGTACTTACCAAATATCATATTTACTAGTTGATCTGGATCATTTTTCTTTTTTTAATAAACTTACAACACTAGGATAAACTATATTATAGCCAAGCCATCATTAGGTATCTATTGGCCAGCATGACAATTGAAGAACTGACTAATTCATAGAAGTGTATTTCACCTTGTAGTTAATGTATAGCTCTAGTTTTCTAATTTGGGTACGAATAACACAAGAAAAAAAAAAGAGGGCGTGTACAAAAGGACAAAAAAGTGTACATTTTTTAACAACCAGCCAGCATAAATATTTTTTTATGTCTAACAAAAGACGCATTATTTTTTGTTCTTCCGTGAATACGCTGGTTGTAATGTTCTTGGTTAGTGGCAAATAATATACATAACAATTCAATCTGATAGCTCACTTGCATCATCTTTGATCGATGATGCTATTATTATTATTATTATGTAAATCCTTTGTTTTCGAAAATATGTGGCCGTATTAGTAATAATACTGATCGTTCTGTCAAAGTTATTATTCTTTGATTTGGCACATATACAATAAATAATATGCTTCAACAATGAGTTATTTTTGAGATTTCAGATTATGAATGAATCTTTAATCTACTAGGAGTTGTAGTATAGAAGATGGTGTAGCAAAAATCATCCGAGTTTGGAGAATGTAAAGTATAAGCCACAAATCCTGGTTCTTTACAACGAGGCAGTTGTCTTGATTTTCTATTACCAAGCCGTGACTAAGTAGACTGACTTTAGATAAAATTCTCGAGCTTATAGTTGCTAGGAAATGTTTTCTCGGTGAATAGTAATGCTAAGCCGACAGATTAAGCATGTGTTATATGCTGGTTGTATTTTTTCTGCAAGGTTGTGCCTTGAATAGCTCTTTTTATTATGGAAATACTATGTGCACTGGTGATTTTCAAAAACGTTAATGGCCACAAAGATCTCATCACCTGCCTAATTTGGACATTGCAGCATGCAAATCTCTGGATAAGAGAAAAAAAAAAATCGCCGGAACTGCAGTATGACTTTGCTGCGAAAATGATGATTCCTCTCTATTCTAATGATTACAATATGAAATTAGTACGAATTTGTTGCCATTGCAAAATTTCAACGGTAAATTAACTAAATTCCTATTTCCAATTTTTTAGCAAGCATTCTTTATGAAAATAGTTTTCCGTTCTTTGTTTGTATTACTGGTAATGATTTGATTTCTTTTTAAACCAGCATAGCTTTGATTTGATTCTGATCATGATTCTGGTTTCGAAGACTATATAAATACGAGGATTTCCAAACTTTGATTTGGATGATTATTTTTACCTTTTTGAAATCAACCAACTAACCTACTTTATTCTTTCACTTAACTTTTGTTTCCTTCAAGTTCAACTCGTTACATTCTTTAATAAGTCTTCGTCACTTTCTACACATTCGTTATTATAAATCATACACAGAAAAACAATTATCAATTAAATATGTTTTCCAATATTATTTCAACATTGGCACTTTTGCAATTGTTGAATGCTGCTCCAATTTTATTAACAAGATATCATGTTGCTGCTCCAACAACAGAAATAAAAACCGTTACAACTGGAACAACCACTGTCTGGTTACCACCGGTTGGTATATATATTAGTGATGGACAAACCTCCACCAGTACTATCACAGACGCTCAATGGAATACATATCCTGTTACTTTCACTTCTATAATAAATAAAGATCAAGCTGCTCCAACACAACAAACCACTGAAGCTCAACAACAACAACCTACCACTACTACTACCAGTTCGACCAGTCCGGCTCAGCCAACTACTACTGAAACCCAACAACAACAACAACAACAACAACAACCAACAACCACCGAACAAGCTCAGCCTACTACAACCGAACAACAACCGCAACAACCAACAACTACCGAACAACAACAACAACAACAACCTACTACAACCGAACAAGCTCAACCAACCACTACATCAACTGAACAAGCTCCACAGTCAACTGAACAAGGTCAACAACAAGGACAACCTACCACAACTGAACAAACTTCTCAAACAACTGAACAAGGTCAACAAACTACTGAACAAAACGATACTACCACACAATCACCTTCCACTACAACTATAGACTACACTTCCAGCACATCCTCAACCTCAACCTCTAGTCCAAGTCCAAGCTCAAGTACAGGTTCTAGTGGAGATATTCCGGCCCCAACTGCTATTGTGTACTCACCATATGCTAATGACAGAAGCTGTAAATCAGCAGACACTATTAGATCTGATATTCAGTTAATTAATAGCAAAGGTATCAAACAAATTAGATCTTATGGTACTGATTGTGGATCATTAACCACTGTTCTTGAAACTTGTCGTGAATTGGGTATTACTGTTAATCAAGGGGTTTGGATATCTGCTGCTGGTGTTGATTCTATTGATGACCAAGTTTCTGATGTTATTAAGTATGGACAATCCAATGGTTGGGATGTTTTCAATTTACTCACTATTGGTAATGAAGCTATTATTGCTGGATACGTTTCACCTTCTGAATTGGTCAGCAAAATAAAATCGGTCAAGTCACAATTACAAAGTGCTGGTTATAACGGTAAAGTCACCACTTCTGAACCACCTGCCACTTATCTTAAATATCCTAGTTTCTGTACTGATGCTGACATTGATGTTGTCGGTATCAACCCACATTCTTATTTCAACGCCAATATTGAACCAAAAGATGCTGGTTCATACATTGTCCATCAACAACAACAAGTTGCTGAAATTTGTGGTGGTAAATCAGTTCTTATAACTGAAACTGGTTATCCTTCAAAAGGTTCTACTTTGGGAGTAAATGTGCCTTCTCCAGAAAATCAAGAAATTGCTATTTCTTCTATAATAAAAGAAACTGGTGGTGATTGTACTATTTTAACTACTTATAACGATTTCTGGAAAGATCCAGGTCCATACGGTATTGAACAATATTTTGGGGTCATTCAATTATTTCAATAGAACTACAGAATAAACACACGTATATAGATTTTTGTATTTCAATTTAATTCAATTTCGGTTTCCATTTTTTTTATCGTGTCACCTTTCGTATATTAAAAATCAATTACTTTATTTGGGAAAAACTCATCAATCAACTCTAGGTAATATGGTTTCAACTCTTCAACATCATACTGTTGATCTATCTTGGAATATAAATCATAGGAATTGAAAGCTTTGACTGCTTTCAACATCTCTTTATCATGCTCATCCATTAAATAACTATATGCCAATTCTTGATGCCAAGGATAAAATGAATGATACCTTATCATTGCCAATGCTTCCGGTGGTAATGTCGAATTCTTTTTCGCAACATGATACATATACTCATCATGACCCCAACTCAACATGACTTTATCTAATCCACAATGTTTTGAATATATGCCATATTTGGTATTATACAATGGATTTAGGAAATCTGGATTATTTTTAAAACTATCAGGGAAAATAATCCGTTTCAGGAATTTACAACCAACAGGGAAAGTATCACCCACTACATCCCATTGACCACGAGAATCAAAAAAATATAGTAATTTCCCTAAATCATGAATCAACCCAACTAATTGAAACCATCGTGGTTTCCCATCTCGCCGTATAGCTTCTGCCGTCTGTAATGCATGATCTATTTGTGACAATTCGGTGTCGGGATCAGAATCATCTAACAATTTGTTTAATTTCTCTAGTCCTTCCCAAACTGTCATTCTTGCTCTTGTTTTAGTTTTGAAATTAATTCTTGCTTGAATATTATACGCCACGGTTTGTTTTTCATGTTGTTCTTCATAAAACTGTTTGACTCTATCACAAGCTAATTCATATTGGCGGAAAGCCTTCGTGTCTATGTTTTTATAATATTCCGATGCTATTTGCCAATTTTCATCGGCGGCAGTTTCTGATTGTTCTTCTAGTTTAAGCTCATCATCTATCGAATGGGTTTTGGTGATTGGAGTTTTGTTAGTTAAAGAGCCTCGAATTCTATTGACATGAAGTATATCATCATCTAGTTTCTCTAATATATTCCCTTTGGATTTATCTAGGTTTGTGCTCTTATCGTGAGTAGATTTACCGACCTTGTTTACCATCTCAAACTGCTTTGTTAGTAAGGAAGTAAATGAGTGACAATATCACAAAGAAAAAAAAAAATTGTTACAGTTTTCATTTTCGTGTCCTACACGATTAATTTTTTTATGAAGAACAATAACAAACCCATGTAAAATATACAAGATAAAAACGAAGTGAAGATAAACATATATTTCATTAGTATCTGACAACTTGTCGTAATCAACAATGTCTTAATAACTATTTGAGGGTTTTTTTTATATATCAATACAAAAAGAAAAAATATTAGAGTAAACAAGAGGTTAATTCATTAGAAGGCAAAGGCAGCCAATAAGAATGGAACAGTAAACCAAACACTATTCAAAGAGTTTGCAACTGCAGCACCACCTTCAAAAGTGAATACTGGAACAGTGGTGTTAGTACCATTAGAAGCAACAGATGTTGGGTATGTAACTGGGGTAATAGTAGAAGTGAGTTCAATGGTGACGTATTTGGTGCTAGAACCAACAGTTTGAGCTGAAGTGGTTACAATCTTTTTAACGCCTTCAGTGGTACCAACAACAGGGTAGGAAGTGGTTTGGCCCTTTTCAACACCTTTAATGGTAGTACTGGCTTTTGGTTTTTGAGAAGTTGAGGTTGGGCTAGGAACACATGTTTCTTCGGTGCATACAACAGTTTTAACTGAAACATACACTTGACTATTAGTCAAAGGACAATAGGTGGTGTAAACAGTATCGATGTCAGTTACGACAACAACACCAGTAGTAACTGGAGTGGCAACACATTTGTGTTCAGAACATGAGGTAATGGTGATAACAGTTTTTTGGACATCAGTGACGGTTGAAATGGCAAGTTTGGTGTTAGAACCTGAACCAGTGGTGGCAGCATTTTCGTTAGAACCAGTTGGGAGAACGGTACCAGTAGCAATTCCAGTTGAAGATTCGGTTGTTGAATTACCGTAGAAGATTGAAGAAGAGGAGGAGGAAGATGAAGTGACAATCTGGTTAGATTTAGTGGCAACAGCAGCAGAAGTAGTGGTGGCAGATTGGGTAATAGCAGCAGAAGTAGTGGTGGTAGATTGGGTAACAGCAGAGGAAGTAGTAGTGGTAGATTGTGTAGTAGCAGAAGAAGATGGGGCAACACAAGCATTTTGGTTTAAAACATTCTTGACTTGGACAACAAAGTTTTCACCTTTCTCATCGGTGTTCAACCAAGCCCCAGAAGCATCCCAAAGGGAGACACCAGCAAAGTGTGAGTCACATTTGATTTCTTCAATAGCTGAGGATAATTTACTGGTGTCAACGTAACCAGCAATATTACTAGTAGCAGGAACACCAACAAATAATTTGATGTTTTTGTTTGGAGCAGAGTCAGCAAATTTGGACCAGGTATCATAGTTGAATTGGCCATTGATTGAACAATAGTTGTTGTAGAATTGGATGAATGCAAAATCAAGTGGGACTTTGGATAATAAATCACCAAGAGATGCATCAGGGTATGGACATTGTGGAGCAGCAGATAAGAAATAGTTTTTGGAAGTGTCTTTGGCGAACTTGCCTCTTAAGGCAGTGGCCAATTCAGGGTACCCAGTAGCACCACCGTGTTCAATGTCAAAATCGAAACCATCAACAACAGCGTCATCAAATGGTCTTTCTGGATCTTCACCAGCACCGAATTTGTTCCACAAGGTGTCTGCGAATTTAGTGGCAGAAGCAACATCGCTGAAACCATAGTCACCAACACCACCACCTAAAGATAATAACACGGTTTTACCTAATGATTGACAAGTTTTAATGTCAGCACCAATTTGAGAACAGTGTAACAAACCAGATTCAAAAGTGTTACCACATTGGTTGGCAAAATTAACGTTTAATGGATCTGGAAACAAGTTCAAGAATGATAATAAAATGATGTCAACGTCAGCTTCCTGACAGTATTGTGCCAATCTTTCTTGACCACCAGCACCATTTTGACCCCAGTAAAGAGCAACTTGATTGGAGGCACTGGCCAAAGCTGACGATGCTACAACTGCAGCAGCTAATAATGATTTAAAAGACAACATGATACTTTTATTTCTTTTTGGCTTGTTTTGTTAAGGGTATAAAATTAAATAAGAACGAAAGACTAAATTGGATTTGAAGATTGAAAACCACCTAATAAATAACGAATGACTTGGGGTTAGTTGGAAAAAGAATGTGTGTTGAAAGAAAACAAAAACCTAACGATTAAAGTATAAACAAGTTTGGAGATATCTTGGATCAAAAAAAAAATGGGATTAATTATTCAGAGTAAAGAAATATTGGTCATATTTATAATATTAGTTGGTGATATTTTTCTTTTAGCCATGGCAATTGCAAAATTTTAATAATGAAGGTGGAATAATTAATTATTTCTCAAAAAAATGGTGGCAATAATAATTTGCTCCAATCAATCGAAGCACGCTTCCACCAAAATGAAACAAAAGGTAAACATCTAAAAAAAAACCATTGGTTATGTATGCTTGGTTTGTGAAAAATTTATTAAAAAAGTTTAGTGGTGTGTGAGATTTAACGTGTTTTTTGAGTAATTGTTGAATGTACTGTGCTATTAAATACTAAAATCTCGTGTAATTTGTGGGTTTGTCGAAAAGCCAATGCAAAGCGGGCTAATATTCACCTATATTCAATGACAATTAGACCCAACTGAAAATTGTTAATTTATAGTTTGAATGGTTTGGAGGTATTTTTTTTTTGTTTCTTTTTTGAGTACGTGTATATTATTCGGCATAAAAAATTATTTTCCACTTTTGTGATCATTTTGAGAAATCAAACAATCGGGGAAAAGCATTCAATCAACCCAATTTTTGAAAAGTTTTTTTTTGTTTCGGGAGATGGGTGTTTTTAAACAATAAATAATGTTGAGTCTAGTAAGACAAGTAGAGGCGGTATTAATTGTTACATGTAGCTTTATAGTTTTCATTTATCGTCAAACAAAATGGTAATGTTCAATACATAATTTGGGTGAGTGTTCACTTCCCAAGATTGAGAAACTATTGAGATCCATACGCTTTGTTTTTCTTTGTTAAATCGGCTTCGTTTGACAAAATAAAAGGTAAAAATTTAAACTAGGACAAAGTGTTGTCTATGCATTCATCGTTTTATAAAAAAATGAATCTGTTCTTTTTCTTCCTTCGAACAATTTAAAGTTTATTCTCTTTACAACAAGATTATGTTTTTGTTCAACTGGAACTTCTTCTTGTTCTTTCATTTTAGAAAAAGTATGTTTTCTACTGAGATTCTGTTGGGACTTCCACCTTCTTGAAACCAAGTACTACGTCCCTTTTGTCAATTAATGGAGGGTATTATAATTCCTCGTCTACGTAAAAAAAACAAAAGAAAATTATTCAAGCTTCTAAATTATTGTTTACGAATTATCCCGATTGGCATGCGAATGGTCCTTTTTAGGACAGATGCATTAAAAAAAATTTTACGTGGATTTTTGTGAATACGTGTAATAATACAAAATTCATTTTTCTTGGCAAATATGTCTAGCTTCTATTTTTATTGGACAGCAAAGTTGGGCATTACTATTGGGTTATATTACCTCGGGTGTGCTTGTTAATAATTTTGCATTAATTATGTGATCGTTTTGGAGGGGGGGGAGGGTTTATTGGGGACACACAACCAAGTAAATTACCTTGAGGCATTTGAAGTACGGCATAAAGTAGGACGGTTCTAACAATAGCATTATTGGACCATAATATTCCAAAAATTAAAGGTGAACTTCAGAAAAAAAAAAAGGATTTGATACAGCAATTCAAGAATGGTTCTAGAATGAATCCTTTGGTTTGAGTTTAATAGTCAATTAGAATTAGGCTATGTCAATTTTGAATTGTAGTATGATTTTTCTGTCACAGTCAGTGGTCAATCTGTTTAGTTAAGTAGCAACTTGAACCTAAAGCTGGATTCTACAACCTTTGATATTTCTACTCAACAGTTTAAGAAATGAGTTGTGTGTAGTCTAGAGTAAATAACCGTGAAATAAATAAAACAATGGAAACCGTAATATATAGTCATACTTTTCTTGTTTGGTTTATTTACTACGAAATTACTTTTTTGGACATCAATTTTTTTCCAGTTTTTAATGCAAAATTATAACAAAAAAAAAAATATGATCCAATTTTATGCAAGGAGCTTTTAAGTACCCTAAAATCAGGTTAAGCCTCCAAGAGAAGATTTCGCTTGGAATTGACCAAAAAATTTCTTAACAAATAATTGACTCGTTCTAAAAAAAGAACTTGTACCACGATGCAGGTGCCAATACCATCGACCAGTTATTTTTTTTGAGCATTTTCTCTGTCAAATTTTTTTTTCTTGGACATTTACGACGGTCTATTTTTGGCTTAGTTGCGCCCTAATTCCAAGTACAGGAGATTTTAGACGCCACCCCCACTTAACAACTATGTAAGGACAACGAGGGAATGACAGATTCCAAAGTCAGTTACAAAATATTAACTATTTTTCACCTTGAATTGGTAAAGCCTGAAGATATTCCATATGTTGAGATTATCTAATATTTTAAAGAATTGTATTCTCACAATTTGTCGCATTGTTGTGTTCAGTTAAACTTTTTCTGTAGTGATTACATTTGTAGTACAAATAAGCAATCAAGAAAAAACAGAATGACAGTGTGATAGAAAATGCAACACAACAGACTATTCACTTGTGAATTTGTGACAATAATCCGACGTTAAAGTTTATTAATCCATTGACCATGATGTTACAGTTCTGGCTGTGTTGTATTTATGTTTTTTTTGGGTTACACTCAATGATTTTTCCCGATTTCATTAGCTGTTGATTTTATTGAAAAATTTTTCCATACAAAAAGCTCCAGAGTACCTGGGTAATTTTTTTTTCCATAAATTGATCAATTCTCTTTCTATTATTTTCAAGCATTAGTAGGCATTGCTATCACTTCCAGAAGAAAGGGATCAGGCTGAGTTAGTGTCAATTGCAATTATAGTTTCACGTGAATCGTACTTTGTTTTTGTGTACGCGTAAACTTGTATTGGTTAAAAAATAATAATAATTAAAACAGAATTAAAGAGAGAGAGACAGAGAGACAGAAAGAAAGAAAGGGAAAAAAAATAATTACATACGTATTTCAAAACTCGGCAATTCTTCCTTCATTAATTCACCTAAGAGATACGCAGACAAATGAAAATTTTTGAGGCCCTATTAGAGCTTCAAAATACGTTGTTAAAGTATTATCTGGCAACCATACAGTATCTATACCACGAATTGCTAACTTTATTTGAAAATAAGGTTTCTATTGACGTGGAAAAACCTGATTTGGAAAGAATAAGTTTTTATACGTCGCTTATTGAAAAGTATCAATACCAAATTATACAGTTGACGGATTTTAACAAGGGTCATACAATTTACATGACTTTACAACAGATTATCAACAGTGGTATACAAGATGTCCTCGTCACTATCACAGCTTTGCGTAACCTGGAGCAAAAATTGATCAGAGTCTCTAGTGAAGCATTATTAATTCAACCAGGAATTGAGGAAAAATTAAAATGGATCATAAATGAAAACAATCATTTACACAATTTTCAAAATGATCAAGATAGATACCAAGCTTTTTTTGCGAGATTGAAAAATGAAATAAATGACGTTCCACCACCACAATATACTTGTCTGTCGCTAAATAAGTTTGTGGAGGATATTGTCAATGAATATTCTTTAGATATTCCGGTTCTTGAAATTGTCATTGACAAATTGAATAGAAATCATAGCGAGGAAGAGCTTTACTTAGAAAAGTTACAGAATACTATTTTGCAACATATCTTGGAACAAGAAGTTGACACTTCAAGTGTATCCTTCACAGAACAAGAAATTAAAGTTATAGATATAATGGAAATACTCACTGCTCACATAGATTTTTTCAAACGATTATCCAAGATCTATATTAAATTTGACAAATTATTACTTCAAAAGTTAAGGCTTGATAACTTGCCAGCTCCTGAATCGGTTGAAATCAATTCTCATATTGCCAAAAAACTTGACAATTTTATTGCAAATTTAGTTGCCGGAGGGACAGTAGGGTTGAGCACAGAACAAACTTATATTCTGGTTTTTAGTTTTATCCAAAATATTGCATTTCAGTTTCGAACGTTTAATGAAAATTATATAGGATACATTCCTGAATCTAGACCAGCAAGATATGGAGACGACGAATCATTTTGGACATTGGTTAAAGAATACATTGCCACCTTACTTCGAGTGACCAAATTTTTAGAGGACCCTAATGGGTGCAACCACGATGTAAATATTATCATGGGCAGTTCAAAAGAGGAGTTTGAACAATTGGAAAATGAAGCTAGAGAGTATTTCTTTGCATTGTTACCTTTTGAGAGGATTTTTGAATGTGACGAAAGGATTGTGAACCATCAATTGGGTGAAAAAAACTAATAGTTAAGTAATATTCATATTTTTTGATATACGAAAATAATAAATACACTAATAAAAAGAAAAGAAGATTTGTAGAATATATCTCACGATATGATGAGCATGATTTGGACAGTGTTTGCAACCACAAAAAATTAGTACAGTCCCACCTATGTTTTTTGTAACCAGTAAAGTATCTTGTGTGATGATAAAACAAGATTGTCCTGTCCGATACTCATCTGAGGAAAGAATAACCGAAAGGACAATAAGGTTGTTGACAACAACAACAACAAAAAGACACAACCCGTGGGGGAACCTTCATGATAAAAAAATTGAGCTGCTTAAATTGCTCATAAGAGAAAAATAATATTTGGTATTGTTCTGGTGTCATATAGTCTTGGACACAATTAGAATTAGGATAGCATACTCTGTGGAGCGTAACACACAATAGGATCATTGAATTACTTTATTACGGACCAACACTAAAACCCAATTTCATTCTCCTCGTCTCTTTTATGGCAACTAAAAATCTAACAAAAACAAGAAGCTCAGATACATTTACAAGAAAGACGATTTGGTTATTACCTCAGTTAACATTACAATAACAAGAAATCTCACTAAACTTAAACAAAACTCAAATATATTCGTTCTTCGGTTATTTGTAGTACACTTCTATACCATTGCTAACTTCTATGCAATCAATAACAACACCAATAAAACACATAGTACTACCACCAATATCCCAATACACCAATTACTTGCGGTTTCTTTGTTTCTTTCTAGGAATATATTTATACTTTTCATTCCTCTTTGTAATTTATTATCAACATTATCCATTTCATAATCTAATTCGTCTAGCATAAACCCCTGTTCTTCCAATTCATCACCCATAATTGCTGCTTGCTGGTTCAAATTCATCATAGTTCGATGAATATCATCTAACTGTAAATCTTGTTCTTGAATTAGTTCCTGTTGTTGGTATGAAGTCATGGCAGAGTCTGCACTAAATGGGTCAATATCTTCGTCTTCTTGACCATCTTGACTGATTCTATTGGACATTGTTGTTACATCTCGATATTGCTTTTGATTCCATTTTTTCTCTAAATGTTGAATTTGATTATTTAAATCAGATAAAATTGATTTTCGATTGGATATATCAATATCAGATAAATTGAATTTCGATGGTTGAGACTCACTTATGGATAATGCTTGTTGTAAATCTCGATATATTTCTTGTAATTCTTGGAAACTATTTTCAAAATCTTGTTGTTGTTCATTAGTTGGTGGTTTCCCATTAGGACGTAAGTTTATTATATTATCTAAAGCTCTAATAGAAGCATATGCATCTTCTTTAACTTCATTAAATGGATCCATTATCACAAGTAGTGTAGAATTATAGTATTACTGGGGTTGAAAGGAAAAATGGGGTTTCTACTTGAAAACGGTTCCTGAGATTTCCATTTTTTTTTTTTTTTGAGGTGTCATAATCTATCTCGCAGTTTTCACATTGTTTGTTTATTTAACGATTGTTGAAAACAAAACTCATTGCATAGTTTTCTTTTCAGTTAAACTGGCAACAGCATTTCCGACAACAAAACCAGCTATCAATCAATATAATGGAGACCCCCATTTCAAATCAAGATACAGCTAAAGAAAATTTAGAGACACATGCCAATGAATCAATAGATAATTCAGACCAAACCGAGAACAAACCCACAAATGGTTCTGTTGACGAAAAACCACAAAGCTCAAACCCAATGGAAATAGATACGAAAGAAGAGTCTACAAAGTCACAGATAAATACACCAGTCCCAAATGAGAATAGTCAGCTTCCCATGCATGAAATAGTAGGTGGATCTTCAGTTAGACGATATCTCAACCAACACCTTACAAAGACTTTACTCGAGGGATTAAAAGAAGTTGCACAAATTAAACCAGAAGATCCATTGAAGTACTTAGGGGAGTATCTAATCTCAAAATCTAACAAGTCAAAGAAAGAGTAGAGATGGTAAACTTGTATTGATTTTTACAGTGTATATATAGATTTTGTATTATTTTATGATAACACCCCATTTTAATGTACTTAAGCAAAGCAGATAGAAAGGCCAGGCTGTTGAGTGTAATAATCATACTTGCTCTAATTGCTCAATATTGGTTTACAGGATGTGTTTGGGCTACATTAGTACCAACTCCATATCAATGGCAAATAGAAGTATCAATAAAATAGCAGAGACAGAAAAACAATAGGGAAAAACTATTCTCTTCTAAAAAAAACAACCTGACTTATTTATTGCTCTTTACATATAAACTAACCCCATCTTAGTCCAACGCAATACACATAGAACATGTCTTCGTCGCACCCAGATACACAGGTGTTGCGACCATACTATGATCATGATACATTCAATGCGGGATACTCTGTGATTTTCAAGAAAGGAGTTGGTATAATAGACCCCAAAACCAACAGACCCGTGACATCCAACATTTCTGAAAAGTTGATCAATCAATCAATAGATGAGAATCAAGGGATAATTCGAAATCTGTTTAAACATGGAGGACCAGTGGGGATCAATGCTACTAGCGATAAGAATTATGTTTATGATTTAGAGTTTAATGAATATTTTGAATCCAACAATTTAATTGAGGTATTTAAAAATCTATTAGGGAATTTTGTTAGAAGTTATATAAAAGTGTTATTGACTCAACCATTAGAAATTGTACGGTTAGTGTTACAAGTTGGGAAGTTCAATTTTAGTGAAACCGCCTCCAAAACTAGTAAGAAGTTAGATTTATCCAAATCGAAACGATTATTAAGCGAAACTGAAGATGACACTGAAGCAACAACAGAACAAGATGAACATGAGTATACACGTCCGCAGCGTAGTAGTATCTATGACAGCGATAGAGATGTTGATAATGAGGACGAGGATGAAGAGCCAATTAATTACTTTCAATCACAAAACGAGCAACAGGTTTGGTCAGGTCATGAAGTAGGTGGTTTTAACAAAACAGCAACACCAACAAAACAGGGGAAGAAATCTTATCGTGATGATAAAAAGAGACTTAGAAATAACAAGATTAAACCAAAGTCTTTGCACACAGCGGATATTCTTACAGCCATTATTAATAAAGATGGCCCATTTGCTGTTTTCAGAGGTATTAATGCCTCGTTTATATATCAAACATTGTCACATACCATTGAAGCTTGGATTACAGGGTTTGCCTCTCCATTTTTGGGCATACCTGATCCATTTTTCCTTGACTTGACTCATTCTAATGATCCATTCAAATCGTTGTGGTTGTCAGTGACGGCTTGTGTGTTGACAGGGATTGTGTTGATGCCCTTGGATTTGATCAGAGTAAAGTTTATGATAACTCAATTCAACTCCAAGCCTTTGAATGAGAATGATGCCTTAGAAGAAGTGACAGAAGAAATTGTTCAATCAACAAGATCAGTACGTGAGTCAATACGCAACTTCCCAGTTTACTATTTGTTACATCCATCGACACCTATAGTGTTTTTGACTACATTACATCAATTGTCAACTAGTATATTTAGAAAGATGGCTCCTTATATTTTGTTTATCAAATTCAACATTGATTCATACTCATCACCAAACATTTACACATTTGTCAATTTGCTTTCGTTGATTTTGGAATTTTTTATTAAATTACCAGTGGAAAACTTGTTACGTAAACAACAAGTTCAATTTTTGCTCACTCCAAAGAGAGAGGATACTAAAAAAGTTATTACTATTGAAGACCCTAAAAAGAGTTTGATTGTTGAATTTAACGATCTGTCTAAAGACATTCAAGACTCGACATTCTGGGAAAGGTTGAAACAGTTGGGATTATTTAATGGTTGGAGAATTGGGGTATTGAATGTTATTGGATTTTGGGGCTATAACATTATTAAGAGTGACGGTTCAGAGTTGAAAGAAGAACGATTGTAAAGATAATGTGTCGCGGTGGATACTGAAACTAAGGGAACACTAATTTTATGCTGCTTTTTCCCTTTTTTTTTATGTAGCTTTCYTTTTTTGTACATATACTTCTAATAAAATTTGATTTTGTTAATATTAGTCTACTTCATTTATGATCTTTATTTGCTAGATCTTAATTGGCCAATAAACTTATTGTTTTTGCTGTTCCGGCTGGAGATTTATTTCTGCATATATCAGACGCCACAGCTAGAAGGGCCTTTTATAATTTTCCACAAGAATTTTTTTTCTTCCCCATTGTTTCTGAAATCCTGGAAAACTGAAATTTGATTTGGAACAACAGAACTTGTCCTAGTGCCACAGTTTTAAACAAACACCACCCGAAATAATGTCAATCAAGAATTATCTGACATCATCTGAATATAGAAAGCATTCACGGTTTACAAATGATTTATTTAAAATGTCTTGTTTGACCAAACTTTAATTTTTTAGTTTTATTTTGGTTTTTATTATATTTTCTATATACAATCACCAATTCTACAAACCAATCAAATCATAAAATAGTACCACTGTCGATGACTGCTTCTACCAATTCCACCAATGACAAGCAAAATAGAGCTCCATTAATTTGGAATTCATTTTGTATGGGATGTCTGGGTTTACAATGTCCTAGTTTGTGGTCACATCCTGATGATAAATCACGAGACTTTAATACCATTGAGTATTGGGTCAATTTAGCACAATTATTGGAAAAGGGGAAATTCAATGCTCTTTTCATTGCTGATGTGTTGGGTCCATATGATGTTTATGATGGTCCAGGAAATTTTAGATCCGTTGCCAAAAGTGGAGCTCAATTCCCAACTACAGAACCAAGTGCTGTTGTTTCTGCAATGGCTGCTGTTACAAAAAATATTGGTTTTGGGATAACATTCCTGACAATTAGCGAGAACCCATATCATTTTGCCAGAAGATTGGCTACTTTGGATCATTTGACAAAAGGAAGAGTTGGTTGGAATGTTGTGAGTTCTTATTTGGATTCAGCTGCTAAAAATTTACTTAATGGAGAATCTTTGCCACCTCATGCAGAAAGATATGAAAGAGCTCAAGAATATATCGATGTTGTTTATAAATTATTTTTGAGTTCTTGGAGTGACGATGCCGTTGAATTGAAAAATCGAGTATTCACTAACCCTGATAAAGTCAGAGAAATAAACCACAAGGGGAAATTTTTCACTGTTCCTGGACCTAGTATTACCGAACCAACTCCACAAAGGTTACCTGTTATTATTCAAGCTGGTACTTCAAAAGCAGGTAAGGAGTTTGCTGCCAGAAATGCTGAAGTTGTGTTTATCACAACGTTTTCTCCAGAAGAATTAGGCAAACAAATCAAGGCTATCAAAACACTTGCCAAAGAAAAATATGGTCGTCCAGAAGGTTCGATCAAGTTTTTGCAATTAATTACCCCTGTGGTTGCTGATACTCACGAATTGGCAGAAGAGAAATTTAAAGAATTGCAACTGTATGGGGATTTAGATGGTGCCCAAGCGCTTTTTTCAGGGTGGACTGGTATTGATATTGGCAAATATGATTATGAGGATAACATCACTGATAAAGGCACCAATGCTGTCAAGTCATTTTTAGAGTTGTGGAATAAGACATCTCCCGGTGAACCTGCAAATGTCAAAAAGACTAGACGTGATATTGCTCGTCAAATCACCGTTGGTGGGTTGGGACCAGTGTTTTATGGTACACCCGAAGAAGTGACAGATGAGATTCAACGTTGGGTTGATATTTCAGGTGTTGATGGATTTAACGTGACTTATGCAATTTCTCCAGGAACTTTTGAGGACTTTGTTGAAAAAGTTGTTCCATTGCTTCAGGAAAGAGGATTAACACAAAAAGATTACCCACAGGATTTAGACCACTCTTTGACATTTAGAGAACAATTGTTTGGTAGTGACAGAAAAGAACCTTATTATTTATTGGAAAGTCACCCGGCTTATGATTTGAGATGGAGAGCCGGTGAATCTAAGGATGAATTTGAAAGAAGACTCAACAAGAAAAGAAAAAGTGAAACCCAAGAAATTGCATAAATTGGGCGTTTTCCTTATTAGTTTAGATCACATGCTTAAATTAAATATGGTTTAAATACATATAAACTATTTTTTTGTTGACTTTGTATTTGATAAACGCAACAAAATGATATTCTATCACGACGTCATATACGAACGAAAGAGACGTTGAAAAAAGTGACATCAAATGTAGACTGCAAATAAATCACAAGATATTTTTCATAGCCGTGGCAAAACTTCTTACTGCAGTTTTTGAGTCTGTGCAGTTGTAAGTATAGCTCACTGTCATTGCTCGTATAGATATTGATGTGGGAGGAGGACTGATAGTTCGTAAAACACTCTCTATGCTGTGTACAACAGTTTTCACAAGAAACACTTGAGCCAAGAAAAAAAAACCTCTTTAAACCAATCACACAAAAATACAATTTATTTAAAACCGAATAATAGAACCAATTCTAGATCAATTCTTGATGAATTAGCTCGAAAGAAATAAAGTGATTGGACAATATAAATAACGCAAGACCAATTCTGTTATTCAATTGTAGTTTGGTGGCGGATTTAGATTTTAAAATCTAGCAAAGATTAGCTCGAAGGCATGTTCCAAAAGATTTGGAGTTTGTGGGTTCTGCACATTTACTCAATTGAGATACTATGGAAGTTAAGTTTGTATTTAAGACTCTATTTATAGAAATAGGGCGACTTATGCCAGAGATGTCAGTTTGGAACTCTGTCAACCGCAATTTCTAAAAGCATTCGTTTTCTTGGAATCCCTACTGTCTTGCTGACATAAAGAATAACAACAACCTACAACTAAACAACACCAGACTTGAGCATCAATTACAGTTTTATAGTTTTGAAATATGATTTACAAAAAGAAAGTATCAAAACCCTCTAAATTTCTTGTACACATTCTTTTCCTTAGCTTCAGTTTATGTGCTACCAATGGTAGGAACTACTCGAGTTTATTTAAACGCAACCACGGCAATAAGCTATTTTTTTATTCATCGTCAAAATACAATGAATCTCTTAGATGGCGTACTATTGACTCACTGTAGACCTGTAACAATATTTTCTTTAATCTCTATTGAATGCAATGACATGCAACTAGTCAACTCTCACTCACAATGATAATTTCTTTTGAGTTTCAATTGTTCTATATTTGGTCATGAGTGGGTCAATAGTGGATAATACTTACAATAAGATATGCGGCTGAATCTTCAGTAAAAAAAACAAAAACATACAAAACCAAGATGAACATATAACAAAGTAGAAAATAACAAGTAAACCAAAAAAGTTTAAAAAATTATTCAACAATATAGATTTAACAAGAACTGATAACAACAATAAACAGGTCTAAAAATAATGTATGATCAAGAATCTTTCTTTCTTGGTTTTTAATCGATGACCCCCCTACTTCTACTTTTACTCCTCGTGTACTTCACTTTTATCTCCCAAGAATTTTTTGCATTCTCACACTGCCACTTTAAATCTTCGCTTTTTTATTTTTTAGTCAGGGAAAAATCAAAACAACCCCATTTTGTATTTTGCGTCTTGTTCCGTGAATTTTAAAGTACAATTAAAATTTTCTTATTAATCCTTGATTACTTATTAAATAATAGAAACTTAATTATTTTAACCAACACGACACGTCCCCATACTTATTGCTAAATATATACATGACTAATTCTTTCTCCTCTTATATTTAAAGGACTGATTTTGCCTGTTTGTTTGTTTTTTTAATTGCCTCGTTTTTCTTTTCTTTCCTATTTTTTTTTTACAACCAATTTTGATTATTATTGAATCTACTACTAATCTTTACAATACAAACAGATAATCAACTTATAATATGTCTTGGAAACCAATTGTAACATACATCATCCGTGGTGCTCAATCGGTATTTTGCATTGTTGTCCTTGGTCTTTCAGCTGGGTTTTTGGCTGATGTAGGATATAATTACGACCGTGTCACTTTTGCCTTGGTAGTTTCCATACTCAATCTTATCTATTTTAGTTACATTTTACTACTCATGCCTACTATTCTCAAAAACTTTTCACCTTCGGTAATCATTTTAGTTGCCGAGTTCATTTTCTTTGTGTTTTATCTTTCAGCCATGGGAGCAATTGCAGCCGTTATTCCTTCTGGAAGTTGTGGAGATTATGGCAGTTACTCATCGGCATGCAGCATCCTGAAGGCTTTAATACCATTTACTTTATTCAACTGGTTATTGTTTGCTACTAGTTTTGGATTATTCTTGGGTTATAGCTTTATTCCACAAGTCAGTAGTCGCGGATTCAAGTCAATCTTTTTACCTGCACGATTCGAGTTTGGTGCTATTTTTACTGATTTTGCTTTACCATTTGGAAAAAAATATGCGGTAACTGATCCAGCAACTGACGCTGCTATTGCAAATGCTGAAGTTACTGGTAGTGGTATAGAAAATGATGCTCCTAAAGTTGCATCTGTTGGTGATAATGAGGCAACTGTTGGTTTGGCTTCATCCGAAGAAGATAAATATACAGAGCCAATTTCGGAAAATATCCATGAAGCTCCTGCAACCCAAGAATCAACCAATCAAAACAAGCCATACCCATAATTTACACCATTTCTAGTATTTTTTTTTTATTATTTTTAGTTAATCATTTTTAGCTATACTTTAGTCTGTTTTGTTTTGGCATAATTTTAGCTGCAATGAAAAAATGTTCCGGTAATTTCGAATCTCAAAACTAGCTTTACTTCTAAACCACTGAACAATTTATTTAGATTGATAAATGTATAGCTATTTTTAGATAATAGGATTTAATTCAATGCTAACTATGTACTAATCCAAAATAAAATACTATCCAGAACACAGACCACAGCAACAGTCCACTAACGCACGAATATGCCAGGCAAGTATATGTGTGATAATGCACTCGAGATATATCACAACCCTTTATCAATACCACCCCTGATAAGGTTCATAAAGTCTAAACTGTAATATTTTCTATTTTTACTAAATGATAGGTCGTTAAGTTTTATGGGTGTTAGGAAACTTTTATATGAATGGATCCTGAATGGACTACCAGGACAATAAGTTACACATCGGATCTCGAACCAAATCGATTGGTTAGTTGTATTTAAGCAAAGTTTACAAATAATATTTTACATGCATTTATAGAATAGAGACTAAAATAATGGAAGTATCACATTGTGGTAAGATCAAAGTATGTAATTGCGTAATAACAAAGTTTAATTTGCACAATATCGCCTTGAGTTCATTTTTCTCATTTTTGATAGCTTTTGATAGAAATTGTATATGTCTCATTTGAGCATATTAACAGCTAATAAAAGTAAACTGGGTTGGTGTGTCAAGATTGACACACTGGTATGAATAGCAACATAGAATACCATTTGGGTAATTACGAACTAAGCCACAAAAAATGTTGCTGCAGTGGTCCTTCTTGATCGAAAGTATAAATTGCACATTGTGCATACAGCAAGGCTTTCTCCAATCAATGAACAACGTACGTATAATCTACAAAATACATATCCTTGTTCTCCATACTAAATGGAAGGTTATTAAAACTGTACCAATAACATAAATGAGCCGCACTGTCTTCAACAAATGAAATTAAAATACTGATTCAGTGCTAACTATGATGTTATAGCTTCTACAATAAATGTGTGATATCTATATGGAAGTATACAAGATCTAAAAGGTCATGATTGACTTTTTTGTACCTAAAAGAACTTGTAAGAATCTTGCATCCCCACATTTTTATTCTATGAAAGAATGCAGCCTTGCGTCATATTCTCAAAAAATAAAGCAACGTGGAACGCTAATCTATTAAAACATGTCAAATGTTTTATCTTTAAATACTAAAAAGGTGTACAATGACGTACTAAACGTTTCTAAAGACTTTTCAATTATGAAATAAAACTACTAATACTATATAATTATAGGCAGTGTCAATTACGCACAGCGCATTAACAAGGCTGAACCAACATCTTCCCATTATTGCGTCTCCATTTTTTCTAAACATCGTGATACTTTCAATTGCTTTGGTTTTAAATAATTTTGATGCAAACTTTGCAAAATATAAGCAATACAACCAATGATTGACAATAATCCAAGAATTTTTGGTTGCAACACAATACATGGTTGTTGTCATCCTAATTCTTGGCACATCCCTTGATTTGCTTGCAAATGTGGCTATGAACTCTGGAGTAACCAAAAACACCTACTGTCAGTCCAGCCTTTCCCATCATTTACGAAATCTATCAAATTAGTATTTAAACCAACCAAAAGAATTGGCAACTTGTTGGCTTCAATTTATTAGAAAACAATCAAAGTATTAATTCCATTTATCGAATTATCCTCCTACTATGAATACACTTAAAGTCGTTGTTGCTGTTTTTGTCAGAGTTGTACAGCTAGTTGCTAACATTGCATGTTTTGTGATCAGTCTTTTGCGTTCACGAGAATATAATTATCTAACTTTGACAGTCACTTCATTAAATTTTATTTATAATATTTACATATTGGTTGTGGTGCCATTAATGAATCACAAAGCTTATAATGGAATTTTATTTGCTATTGAAATTTTCTTTATTGTGGTATATCCTATTTTCTCAGGTATCCAAACAATCATTCGTCCTATTACGACTTATTGGAACTACTACAGTAGTGATTTATATACAATTATTGCATCTTTTGTTGGATTCTTCTGTGCAGCTACATTTCTAGTATCCTACATTTTGTTTGTTTGTTGGGGAGTCATACCAATTGTCAGACATCATGGATTCAGAAGATTTTTCGAAAAACAATCATTCAGATTTGGCTGTATGGTTTTTGATACCGAGCTGGCTGAGTATAGTTCCAAAGACTTTGAAGAGTTTTCTTACAGTGAAGAGGAGTACATGGCAAGTAAAAATGTTTCCCGCAAACAAAATGCTTATCCTCCAAGGCAATGAAGGGCTATTGGATGAAACTCACACTACAAAGTATGGAGTGACAAAGATCTATAACTTTTATGTTAAACTTATTTTGCTTATTATGTACGATTGATTTTTATTTAGCAATACAATTATGAAAAATTTTGATGAAACTATCAATGTTTTTGTGCCTAACAGTGCTTCTTCTACTTTGTACCTCTCATCGGATCAATAACAATATTACTAACAACCTACATATGAAAAAGATAAATAAAACATTGTACAAAAAGTTGATTTATTTGGATAATATATACTACAAACTACCAAGCCTGATTAGTACACAATAAACACTACCATGTTGATAAGAATAGTCCCAATTTATAGCTGAAAGCTTATTTTTTTTTAGAAGCATATGGTTTACTAATATCTGTTTTCTCATATACAGCTTCAATTGGAATTTTTTGAATTGATTTTTCGTCTTCGGAAGACTCTAAATTAGAATCAACAATTGCATTGTTAGCATCTAAACTACTAGTATTATTTGTAGCATATACTGTTGGAGCCATACCAATTTCTGATTCGTCGTGAATATTAGCTTCATCTAAACTTGCACTTTCACTTGCAATTACTTCTATAGATTTTGGATTGTCGTCAATAATTATACAGCTAATATAAAACTGCGACGGAGATAATGTATGTTTGACTCCGTGTCTTTTAATTTCTGGGATAAAAGTACAATACAAAATCATCATAAAACTAATGGTGAATAAGACCCAATTGGTAACAGAAAATCCATGTAAGCATTGGTGAATATGACACAAGTCAATAGTATCTGAGTAATAGAATTCATCACAAAGCACTGTTGGGGAGTTTATAGTCAGAATACACAGAGCAGCAAGATTAAGTGTGTATAGAATGAACTCACTTGCAGTAGGTATAATAGAGGGAGAGGAATTTTTGAATACTAATGGAGTCAACAATAGAGTGTAGCAAAAATAGATGATATCAAGTGCAGCAACAACTGTGATATAAAATGTAGGTTTTGATTTATCATAATAAATTCCAAGCACAGCCAAAGCCTTAATAGAAACAGCAAAGATAATAGTAGTTACAACTACTTGAGAACCCCTGATAATGGAAGCAGTAACAGCTTGTGGCGACATTGTTTGGATTGAAATAATTATTTGAGGAAAGAACAAATCTCTTATTAGAAGACTGAATAAAAGATGAAGCTCTTTTGAAAAAAACAGTAACCTGATTTTCAAGGGGAAGGCATCAATTAAATACTACTCTGATGTGTCTCATTTAAAAGATATCACCAATAAAAACAGTATTGAATGTAATCTCGTAATCTACTAGGAGTATTACTTGAATTACTAACCATAGATGATTAACTCCAATTCTGAATAATAAAAAATAAAGCTCGTAGAAAAGATTGAAGATAATTTATCTCAACCTTACAGTGTTATCTTAGTTATGCTATGAATGATGTGACCATGAAAGAAAAAAAAACGAATATTTCGAAGTTCGTTCAACGTATGACCGGACATCTGAATCAAGAATATGTTCGTACAATTATAGTCTTACCTGACTCTTAAACAGTCACAAGTTTGATTTGTTTAAACATCAAGCAAAATTACAAAAATATTGGATATAAGTGGATAACCAACTATATGGTATTCTTTCAATCTATACCTCGTGTATTTTATTTGGTAGGGGACTCACTACATTTTGGGGATGAAGTTTTGCATGACGCGGCTAAGAAAATTACGTAAGAATTTTGTCTTGTGGAGAATTAACAATCTGTCGATTTTGTGTAACGTAGTAAGAAGAAATCAACAACTGTCTTTGCCGTCTCAAAAACAATAATTTAAATTTTTTGAATGATGCTGTTAAGAATTCAAAACTAAATGATCAATGCAAGATTTATCGTAAAGCTGCTTATGAAATATCATTGGGTGAAAATTTCAGTATGAACTAGCCATAACTTTTATCTAATTCATCAAAATTCAATTAATTGAGTTGGTCACGTGGCCCCAAATAATCAAATTGCATTACGTAACCGATATCTCTTGAACTAGACTTTGTGAATCATAATAATCAATTATCGTTCTTATCTTCTACATTCCTTAATAGTGTCGTTAAATCCGGTTCTGACTAATTGGAAAGGTATTTCCGTCATCAGTTGATACACAATTGACGCACAATATTACTATATGTGTGCTAGTTTGATCCTTGAACAATCCACAAAAATTAATCAAGATTATTGTCTAAATGTATCTAAATAATGAAAACTAAAATGTTGAATCAACAATAATCTGTTGATTCTGCTTTAAATTTGTGAATTCTATATAAGTTGGCTAGGATATGTTTTATTCAAAAAATACACCAACTTTTTTTTGTTTTTTTTGTATATTCATTAATCAATTTACAAGTATCAAATATATTACTCATTCAAAACTATAATTCTGATGGGATTCACCGGTTTTTTCAGAATACTTCAATTCATTTTCAACATCATTTGCCTTGCTCTTTGTGCAGCACATTTTAGACCAGCAAAAGCATTTGCTTTGGGAGTCAGCTCGGCTAATATGATTTATAACATCTATACATTGTTCATTGTGCCGCAAATGGAGCAAAAAACGTTTGCTGTTTTGATTCTTGTTGCAGAGCTAGCTTTCCCAATTCTATACCTTACTTCCTGTATAATTTTGGTGGTTAAAACTAAAGCTGATTATGTCACGAGTTGGACCGTCAACTTTACACTGCAGTATGATAAGTACAGGGATGTTCCTTATAGCACTGTTGCGATGGCTGCAGGGATATTTGGACTTGTTTGTCTGTTTTGGTTTGGTTTCACTTGCTTTGCGTTTTTTAAATATACTTATTTTCCTATTTGCCGCAATGGCAAAGGGTTCAAGTCCTTGTTTGAGGTCTACGTGTTTAAATTTGGCTGTGTTGTTTACAACAAAGATAAAAGTAATAATTATCGAAACCTGAAAGACCTCGAAAAAAGTGATCCACAAAAAATTCTGAACAAAGGGACAACATTAGATACTGCCGTATTGTCCTCCAATGACACTTTAGAGGCAGAAGAGAAAAGCCCTATTTGAGATTTATGGACATGAAGATTGGGTGTTCTCCAGATTTCAAGTTATTACACACATTATATTCCTTTGATAATAGAAGTATAGTTTTTTTTTTCTTATTCCTTTAAAATGAAAGTAATTTAGATTTCCTGGTAATGTTAAACGCCAATAAGAGATATTGATACTTCAATGAAGAAGTTCATAGAAGTTGTAAAAAGAATTGGAAATTTTCTATATTGGTATCTCTTTGTTAACGAACCTTGCGAGTTTCTTTTCTATTCAAGTCATTTTGTATGATTTAAGTTGTGGAGAGTACAGTTTTTATATTATCATGACATCCTAAATATAGAAAACTAGAGATCACTCTAAATACTTACAATTTGAGTACCGCAAAACGTGTTAGCTAAACAAATAAGGATAATATTTTGATTATATAATAGTTCATATATTACATAATCTGATTTTCTATTTTTCATTATCCCTTATTGTTTGAATGACCTGTTTACCACATTCCCTAGAGATTTCTATTGTACTATTCCTTGGTTTGAATAAAAGCAACAAATATAATAGGGGTATCTATCATTTTTAGACACGTTTGGGGTTGATGGGTATGTCACATGAGTTCAGTCGTGATATAAGATCACTCTGATAACTCCAAACATTTACGAACTTTGTAAAATGATTATTTAAAAGAACAGAAATAATGCAATTATTTTCCCACAAAACAAATTCTTTTATATATTATATGTCAGATTATTACAATGAGCGACGCTAGAATTTGTGTTGCTTTGTTTTTAAAAGTTCTCCAGTTGGTAGGAGATCTAGCATGTTTTGCTACGAGTATAAAGGCAGGTGGTCATTATAATGGGTTGATAATAGCCGTTACAGTGTTCAGTTTCATTTATAATATTTTTAGTAATTGCCTTGGCTGGTTTGGTATGAAAGGTACCGTGGATACAGAGGACGTGAGAGCTTATAGACAATTCGTTCTAGGTGGGGGTACCTTATTTTTCCTTTTTTATATTGGGAGTTCTATTTTCCAACTCTTCACCGGTTACAACAACAATTTGAATAATTTTGGTTATGGTTCTCACCTTAAACCTTATCATCACTATGCAAGTTGGTGTATTGGCGTTACTTGTGCTGTACTTTACTGCATGCAGGTTATAATGTGTGAATGCTGGGGTATTACTTTTGCTTCCATACATGACTTATCGACAGGATTCTTTAAAAGGCAACCATTTAAATTTGCCTGTCTGGTATTTGGCAAATCCCAAGTTGATCATGACTGTGAGGATAATAACAACATTGGTTTAAAGTCAATGCAACATAATACTAGTAATAGTACTTGACCAACACAAAATCAAGTTCAAAAATAGGAATCAATTGGGTTTTCTTGCATTGATTTTTCTCTAAAGTAGATAATAAATATTATTAATTGTGAGTTTTTGTAGCTGGGATAATTATATACTTTTTGACTGGCATATATTATTCCTAAAGATTAATTTTGGATAACTGTTAGATTACTTTTTGTTGTTTTTAAATTGATATTGTCGTGGAACAACTGATTGTAGTTTTTAGTTTAATTTCTCCATACTGACGGTTATTTAATATAATCCGCACACATCTCTATCTAAAAATGATATTCTATTAATATACAACATCCCTGGTACTCTATTAACTGATAATTCCCATAACATTTAAATGTCATTAAAGCGTAAATTTGCTTTAAAAATTTGTTGTAATTGAATATGACAACAAATGCATGCTACTGTTTGTAGCAAAAGTTTCGATTTTTTTATTGTGTTACCAAGTGACTGCAAGTTTGACATGTGGTTTGTTTAAGGCCATAAGGTTATGAAAAAAATGTGTCGAAATGAGATGTTTTGGCAAATAATGTAAGATTACATTGTCAAATAATATAGCGTGGAAACACAAATACAGGTAGGTTTTATACAAAGATTGTGGAGTAATAATCAAAAGTGTCACATTAATGAAGTAACATGCTTAGTATGTAAATGAGAGCTTGTAAAGAGAATAGTCTACTTGTTCAATTGTCTCCAGTAAATTGAAGATCAATATTAGCTGACACATTTAGAGTGTATTAGAAAAAGAAAGGTGGATTCTAAATAGAGTTGGAATACACTTTAAAGGCTAGTCATTAATAAGAGAACAAGAACAACATCTTACTTGAATAACAATCTTATTTCATTTAACAATTCAATTCAATTCAATTGTTACTAGTATTAATTAATTATATCTACCACTACAGTTTTTACTGATTGCAAAAACCACTTACATTTGTTTCTGGTTATAGAGGTTAATGGTTATTTTTGTTATTCACTTATAATAAAAGTACTTTACCTCCTATTTTTAGTCTCTTCTCAATTTATTCTTGATTAATTAATCGCAAGTTTACAATTTCTTGGCAATGGTAACTGCCAAACGTTTGACGTAAGATAGGGGGAAATCGCACATAAAATGAGAAGTTTGGAACAATGATTGTGAAGAAAAGGATGACTGTCGATTTTTTTCTGTTTGTCCATCAGCCTTACCAGTCTCCTTTTTATTTAGGTCATAGCACCTAATTTGAATTGTGGCAAATGAATAACTTGCACAAAAATGAGTTGCTAATTTGCTAAATATAGAACATTTGAGATCAATTTCAAATATACGTGTCCTAAAAATCCCTAAACGTTTTTTATTACATAAGAAGAGTTTTAACATTAAACAGTAATCTATACATTACACAACCTAACCTTTTCGATGGTTTTTTCAGGTAATGCTCTCTTATTTGATTGAAATAGATACCATGGCATAGAATAGTTTTTACAGTATATGTTCAGACATGTGCACTAAAATGAACTGGACAATTAATTCAACTATCTCCATTTATGCAGGAGATAGACTCAATTAAGGTATGCCAGACAAGGCTGTAGAATTAAGAATATGCTGCTCGGGTTAAATTATGGAATATGGTCTCATTGATAGTTTCAAGCATTTCTGAACGCAATGACACAAGTATTCAAAAAAAACATATATAATACAGATAATTTGCAATAGTAACAATTGTTTTTTTAGTTGTATTATAACTTACTACAATGAGTACCGCTAGAGTTTATATTGGTGTTTTTTTCAGGTTTTTCCAGTTTGTTGGAAATGTGGGATGTTTTGCTACCAGTGTAAATACATTACGCCCTTACAATGCTTTTATATTAACTGTCACGGTGTTGAATTTCATTTACAATTGCTATATTTGGTTTGGTGTGCCAATTATTGGGGGCTTGAAAGCCTACAACGGAATTTTGTTAGGAGGAGAAATCTCGTTTTTCTTTTTGTACATTGGGAGTTCTATGTTCCAAGCCTTCGCCGGTTACACCGACGATTGGACTGAAGATGATTTTGGTTTTTCTTTTAATCCCTATTGTTACTATGCAAGTTGGGCTATTGGCGTTATTTGTGCTGCACTTTACATCATTACATTTATAATGTACGTATGTTGGGGTCTCATTCCTGCTTCTAGGTATGGCTTTTCGACAGGGTTCTGTGAAAGGCCGCCATTCAAATTTGGCTGCCTAGTGTTTGACAAATCCCAAGTTGATCATAATTGTGAGGATAATAACGATATTGATTTGGAATCAATGCAGCATAGCACAAGTAATAATACTGGAACCAAACAAAATGAAGTTGAAAAACAAGAATCAATTGTGTTCTAAATATTAACTTTGATGTAATGTGGATAATATATATAATTAATTGTGAATTTTTGTAGCTGGGCTAATTGTGTACTTTTTTTAAAAAGATATATCATGCCTCAAGTTTACTTGTGGTCCTTGGATTGCTTTTGGGATCTGTTCATATTCATAATGTAATAGAAAAATTGGTTGTACCCGTTGTTTCGGTTTTTATCTACTGATCGGTTTTCAACAATTATTCGATAAAATCTCTATCTAAAAATTGTTTCTCATAAATTTGCAACATCCCTGATGGTATACTAGATAAAAGTCTGAACAACCGTTAACCATTATTAATGCCCAATTTTTTCTATAATTTTACCATAATTGAGTATACTCAACAAAGAGTACATGCTAGTGCTGTTAGCTATTTTTTGTAACTCAAGCCAAAAATAATTTTGTCATGTAGTTTGTCTAAGCGATAACGATAAGGAAATTGTAGTGACACACGACGACGACCAGCACCCACGCGATTTATAAACAATTGTTATATCCCCCAGGTTTTTTTATTGTATCCACCTGTCCACGTTTCTTCTTCCTTTAAAAACACACCTAGAGAGTATCAGAAATTGCGATATAGAAAATAAACATAATGGTAATCAAAATGAAGTATAGTATTTTGGCAATTCTAGCACATTTGCTCACCAATATCAAAGCTACTCAAGAAGTATTCACTTTATCTGACCTTCCACCCGACTCGTGCCCCATTGATTCACCAATCTCATGTTCAAAAAATGCACAAGAATTAGAAAATGTCAATAGTTGTTGTTATGAATCCCCAGCAGGAGTTATTTTGTTAACACAGTTTTGGGACTATAATCCAGCAACTGGGCCAGACAATTTGTTTACTCAACATGGATTATGGGGTAACATGTGCTCCTATGGATATCCACAATTTTGTGATCCTTCGTTGGAAATTAACCCCAATGGTGAAATTATACGATCAATTATAGTCGATCAGTTTGGTGACGAAGAATTATACAATAATATGAGTTATTCTTGGAAAGATTACCATGGTAAAGATAGTTCCTTTTGGGCTCATGAATATAATAAACATGGTACTTGTTTCAGTACAATTAAGCCATCATGTTATTTATCGAACACTCCTAAAAACCAAAATTTATATGATTTTTTCAGAATTGCCATTGGTTTGTTTAACAAATTGCCTACTTATGATTGGTTGGCTGAAGCTGGAATTGTGCCAACCAATTCGAAAACATATAGTTTATCAGAGATTCAGTCTGCATTAAATGATAAATTTGGAGCTAATGTCTTTATCAAATGCGATTATAATCATGCAATCAATGAGATTTGGTATTATCATCATGTCAAGGGATCTTTATTGCAACATAATTTCCTCCCCATCGATTCAGTGGCTCACACTAATTGTCCATCAACTGGAATTAAGTACCCGCCAAAGGGTAAAGTAGCTCATCCAACATTAACCACGAAAACAACAACAGGTACTTCTACTACCATACATAACCCCACGGGTATTCCTGCAAGATCTTATGTTCATTTGTCAGGGAAATCTGGGTGTCTTATCAGCAATGGTAAATGGTACACTTCAGGAACTTGTGCCACCTATCATTTCAAGAAAACAATCGATGACTCAAATATTGAAATTAGATCTTCTAAAGGAATTTGTGGTATCAATGGCAATGAGGAATTTACTTGTAGTCGTGCTGTCAGTGGTGGCACAGATTTCCAAATCAAAGATGGGAAAATCGGATATCAAGATAAATTTGATTGGTGTTTTGGAAGCACCACTGGATCTGGTTCAACAGCTCAAACTAGTGTTAAATTGGCAGACGGATCTTGTGATTCTTTCCAATTGTTAATCTAGAATTAGAAAACATGGCATAGCCAAAGGAATTCAAAAAAAAATAGAACACGATTATATCAACCGAATAGTCTTCAAAATAAGTACCCACAATTACACAACCTTTTTCTTTTTTTTTTTTTTAATCGTTGAAGATCTATATTGGTAAAAAAAATATATACATACATAATTATCTACCGTTGTATTAAAACAAAATGTAAAAAAAATATAAATTGAAATTTTAGTCATAAACCCATGTAATTAATAATAGTATCCAATAAAAATACCAATTGAATGAATATAAAATCCATTAATAATAATAATAAAAAAAATGCAGTTGATGCAATGTCATTAAAAATACCAAAAACAAAACAAAAAAGATAAAGTCAAAATCAAAACTCAAAGGTAAGTAAACATAATCATCAAACCTTTTTAAGTTTTAAATTAGACGATTGTCAATAAAATGACAGAAGAAATTAAAAGTAAACCTAGCAAAGACTAAACGCAACACTTAGTATCTGTAGATGTCAGCCTTGTATGGACCTTCTTCTGGGATACCCAAGTATTCAGCTTGAGTTTCAGTCAAAGTAGTCAATTTAGCACCCAAGTGGTCCAAGTGACATCTGGCAACAGTTTCATCCAAAACTTTTGGTAACAAGTGTACACCAACATCGAAAGGACCAGTCTTGGCAAATTCTGGGAATTTTTCTCTGAATTCTTTGTTGTCAGCATTGAACAAGGCAATTTGGGCCAAAACTTGGTTGGAGAAAGAACATGACATAACGAATGAAGAGTGACCAGTGGCACAACCCAAGTTAACCAATCTACCGTCAGCCAACAAGATAACGTGACGACCGTTCTTCATCAAGTATCTGTCAACTTGTGGTTTGATGTTGACAACAGACTCAGCATTGGCTTTCAACCAAGCAACATCGATTTCAATATCGAAATGACCAATGTTACAAACAATGGCATCTTCTGGCATTTGTTCGAAATGTTTACCAGTGATGATATCACGACAACCAGTGGTGGTAACAAAGATTTGACCAATAGAGGCAACTTCGTCCATTGGAGCAACTTGGTAACCAGAAACAGCAGCTTGTAAAGCATTGATTGGATCAATTTCAGTAACAATAACTCTGGCACCCATACCGTGCAAAGCCATGGCACAACCTTTACCAACATCACCGAAACCGGCAACAATGGCAACTTTACCAGCAATCATAACATCGGTGGCTCTCTTGATACCATCGACTAAAGATTCTCTACAACCATACAAGTTGTCGAATTTGGATTTGGTAACGGAATCGTTAACATTGATAGCTGGGACTTTCAATTTACCATCTCTCAAAGATTTGTATAAATGGTGAACACCAGTAGTGGTTTCTTCTGATAAACCGTAACAGTCTTCCAACATTTCTGGGTATTTTTCGTGAACCAAAGAGGTCAAATCACCACCATCATCCAAGATCAAGTTCAATTTTTTACCATCTTTGAAAGCAAACAATTGTTGTTCAATACACCATTGGTATTCTTCTTCGGTTTCACCTTTCCAAGCGAAAACTGGAACACCAGCAGCAGCAATGGCAGCAGCAGCATGGTCTTGAGTGGAGAAAATGTTACAAGAAGACCAAGTAACTTCAGCACCCAAAGCAACCAAAGTTTCAATCAAAACAGCAGTTTGAATGGTCATGTGCAAACAACCAGCAATTCTAGCACCTTTCAATGGTTGGGATGGACCGTACTTTTTTCTAATGTACATTAAACCAGGCATTTCATTTTCAGATAATTCAATATCTTTTCTACCAAAGGCAGCTAATGAAATATCGGCAACTTTATAGTTAGTGGCTGGAGCGGAGGACATAATTGTTGTTAATATAGATAAATTGAGTATATTATTATCGATATAAGAATAAAGAAGAAGAAAATGAAAAAACTGAAAAAAAAAAAAATTTAAGGAGTGAGAGGGAGAGAATTTAAATCGAGATTTGTTTAAGACTGGAAATTTTTGCACAGATTTGTTGAGAAATCTTTTTTTTCGCCATCGCAGACACGCACTTTACCTATATAAACGTGCCCATATTAATACTGTCGTTTAGGTCACATGCTCCACGAGATGAAGTTTTGTTACACTTAAACGAAAGAAAGTAAAAAAGGTCTATGGTGTTGAATACCCCAAAACACAACATTTACTATAGTAGTTATAACAATTACACAGAAACAATTTTAGTTTGTAAGAATCGTATACATAGTCATTAGATAGAAAGTATATACTATGCCAAAAAACACATATGTTTCATACCATGAATCAATAGATATTCTCTCCTAGAGTTTGCAAACACGTACATTTTCAAATGTCAAACTTCAACCAATCCAAATCCTTATAATCCCCTGAATTATTACTGACATTGCTACTGTTGTTTTTGTTAGCACTGCCAATATTGCCGTTATTGCCAACCTTGTAAAAATTGTTTCCTGTTGGTATTTGTTGGAACCCGTAATTGTTATTTTGATTAGAATTTGCAGTTTGATCAACAAACGGATCATTCTCTAAACTTGTAAATTTTCTAAAAAGATCATTGTATTCATTGTTATAATTGTCAGTGGACATACCATTAGGATTACCCATGTCAATTGCTTCTAAACCTGGGAAATCATTCAATGCATCCATTATCATCATCTCGTCGTCAATACCTTTATGTGGCATAGCTGGTGGTTTACTAGCACGATATTCTTCTAAGACTCTTTCTTGTCTGGTAGACATTTGACTTGACCTTCTGTTGAATGAAGAAGGTAGTAAATCGTTAACATTTAGTGGAGTTTCAGGAATTGAATTAGGAGTCTCGTGTGGAACATAGGAAGGAAATGAGTTGGTTGAATTATAAGAACCCGGGGTGTTCACATTCTCTAGTATGACTTGATTAGAATTCATCAAAGTGGTTGTGCTGTTATGACGCGAGATTGCAGGAGATTGTGGTCCACTGTTATTATTACCAAAATTTTCAAAATAAGTTGGCTGTGGGAAACGTTGGTTCAAAATATTGATATTCGATGATGTTAATGAATTTGTAGTTGTTGGTGTTGTTCCAAGAGTATTTTTTCTCTGCATCAAACTCGTAAGTGACGATTTTCTATTGGAAAATGAATTATTCCTCTTTATTGAATTGGTGAATGAAGTACCAGTTAATGATGAAGACGATGGTACTCTATTACGCATGGAAAAAGATGCCGATGCCGATGCCGACAAAGATGTTGGAGTCCGTGGGCCTACATCAACTTCAGATTTCTTTCTTTTTAGCGAAGGAGAAAAAGGCCCATCAGGAGAAGGTGCATTATTCGCTGGAATAGGTATTGATTTTGTTCTTGCTGAACCAGTTAAATTTGTTCCACTAGGAGGCTTAGGTAATATTAATACATTTTTGAATCGTTGACTCGAAGGAAGTGAATTGGCACCACTGACACCCCCACTACCAGATAATGAAGTGGAAGATGAAGTTGCAGCTATGGCTATTGGCGTTTGTTTCATTCTTACATCGTTCCCTCTGACCGAAGTATTTATAAATTGATTTGTCGACGTTCCCACTTTTGAAGATGTACTTGTTTTTCTGGAATTTCTTTTCTTGATTACATCTGACTTCAATGAAAGTGGACGACAAGTTCCATGTAGTTTGAGAAATAGTCCACAAGCGTTACACAAAGTATTACCTTCGGCATCTCTTCTCCAAAGTGGTGTCGCCGTGGTGTTACAGTTGTAGCATTTGGTAACTTTTTTCAGTGGCAATGAAGAATTGGACGATTTGAATTCTGAATTACCTCCATCATTATTGGTAGTAGTATTATGATTGAGGTTGTTCACTTTTGGTACAGCAACTACTGTTGTTGTTGCTGATGATGATGACGACGACAAGATATTCTTGGGAGATGTGTTTTCAGAATGTGGAGATCTGGGTTTGAAAAGTGTGGATCGAGTATCACTATTATTACCAGTGTTATGGGTAGGGTTGGTATTGACATTACCATTCAAACGTTGATTCAGTTTATTCTGGTGATACGACGTCGTTGTTGTAGTTGTAGTGGTAATGGTGTTATTCTTTAAGTCATCTATTGACAATGGCGATAGTAAATCCAATACTTTATCATGTGTGGCACCTAAGGCTTGATTGTTTACTGGGGAAATTGAAAAGCTTTGATTGTCATCCTTACCATTGCTGGCAGTGTTACGATTGTTCATACTAAGGGCCTGAGATTGCATGACTAATTGAGTTCTTGAATTCGATCGACGTAGGTGCAAATTATCAATTCTTGGTTGTAAATTCAATAGTTTCTTAGCGGAATATAATAAGTCGACTATAGAAGGTACTGTTTCAAATTGTTTGGACTGACTATTCGATGTAGTCATTTGTCCCGGGAGAAAAAAAAAAAAGTGAAACAGACCTATTGTTCGTCGTGTGTGGGGAGGAGGAGTTTGCGAAAGATTTTATTGGTGTTGTAGTTGTATACTTCTGTGAATCTACAATAATCTTCGTATTGTTTTAGGTCGGTACTATCGTGGTTTATAACTGGTAATTCTCTATTATGTTGAACTTATTCCTCTAGGTAGGGTTTGTTATAAAAAAATAAAAATAAGAAACAAAAAAAATAAAAAAAAACCAGTTAAGTTTTGAGGATTCGTTTTGCTTAAAGTGAAAGCTAAAAAAAAAATTTTCTTTCTTTCTTGTTTGTTTAGTTAGACAATTTATAATTTATTTATTACTCTCTTTATAAAACAATTCTTTATTGTATATTGTATTGTATTAGTTAAAAGTATGAGAGAGAAACATTGCTTTCTTATTTTTAAAGTGTGTAGTAGTAAATGGGGGCAAGGAAAAAAATTTTTTTTTATGACTAAGAAATAAAAGAAATTGAACGACACAAAATGAAAAAAGACCGTCACCGGCAAGAAATTAGTTCCATTCCGTAAATTTTTGTCTGAATATAATATGTACCACATCTTATTATTGTCTGTCGCAGACTTCCAATGAATTGAGCTTAGGTTAGTCCTATTGCACCATTTTTTAAATTGTGTTTACTACCAGAGGAGTTGTCACAAGTTGTCTTTCAACAATAAGAAATATATATATGCTGTCTCCAACAATTTATTTGAGACCTGATGAGTAAGCAATTATTCTGAAGTGTATTGTTTGTTCGAAGGCTACTGAAGTAGAAACTAGACAACAAACAAAATAGAATATGCCAACAGTGGAAGTAAATCAAAGGATTCAATTTAGTACGACAATAGTCTAGAATGAAATATGACGGTACCCAGCAAGGACATTGTTAATAGTAATGGCAAGAGCACAGGACAGCACTGTGTCCTTAGGATCAATGAAACACTCTTGTCGTTGTGTTTTAAATCTTGTGTTTATGCAACACAAAAGGTGTTCTAAACCATCAATTTGTAATTAAATTCTATCCTGTTGTTGTTGCACTCGTGTGCTGTATCAACTATTGTCTCAAATTCAATGCCATCTAATTGTTGACAGTTTTAATAATGAAAACAAAGAGCTGGAAGGTGTTTGGGGTTGGTTGTTGCAATGCTTACTTTTATTGTTTACCAAAGTAAACTTCTGATCGTGTGATCAATTATTGGTTTGTGCCTTGGTTACTAGAGAGTAAAAGGGTATGATGTAGAACGAGTCAATTTCCAAATGATTTAATTGGCTCGTAACTGTTATTGATTAGAAATTGTTCTAGCACCAGATCTTTCCAGCCTTTCCTTCTCCACTTTATTACAATTGATGACATTAGTTTTTTTGCTTGTAAACCTTTCTGTTTAACACCGACTATACACAACTAATTTGTACGCTAGATCAGACTATTTCATGTTAGTTGCTTTGTCACACTGGCATTCGTCAAAAGCAGATATATAGCCACGTTGATTTCTGCCACCCCCCAATATTTTGGAATGTTAAATATGCCAGATCTTTTGATTTGGGATTATCTATTTCTAGGCAAAATCTATGAAAATTGAAAATCATAATATAATAAATCTTTCCATGTTAAGCAGAATCTTCAACTAATATCTTACAAGACAAGATGTACAAATATTCAAATAATACTATTTTTATTGATCCACTCTACCCATACATCAATAAAATGGTATACTATTATTATTTTCGTGGAAAAAGAAATAAATTAGTTTGAAAATTAGTGAAATAACAACAAACACTCTCTATATAATAACAACACGAATAATTTATGACTGCATAACTGATCATTATTAAATTTACATTTACGCTTTACTTATTGTTTCTAATAATGTGGAAGAAAAACCACCTGTTTTTCCCTTTATTAATTTAATTCAATTTAAATTTTCAATTGCGCAAATCTTTTTCATCAGTATTACTTCTTAATTGGTTGTTCCCCCAATATCAATGCAAGTATTACCGTGTGCATTAGGACTTGAGTAAACACCCCTTTAAAACAATACACTAATTACAAATATTACTAAATTGGCTACGTTGCTACAGAAATTTGTTTCAAAAATGTGTGAAAACACTTTATATGTACACTTATATAGCTACATACCCTGAAAACTTCTGGTGTATCAGCACATTTACTTGGCAATGGAATCTGTTTTGCTAGCAGTGTTGCTGTTGCTGTTATTGCTGTTATTGCTGTTATATTTGTTGTATCTCCTATTGTAATGGTTTCCATAAGTTTGTCCACTATTGCTACCTGTACTGCCACCTGTTGTAGAACCATTAGCACCATTACTAGCAATAGACTTTTCTCTTTCTCTTTCATTATCAGCATGAATTCTATAATCAAAACTAACACCAAAAACTCTTTCATTAGAACCGGTATCAATAGTTTCAACACAATCACTACCTTGATTAATCAAATCACATTCACGAATGACACGTAATATTGAATCACAAATAATTCTTCTTGCTTGGAATGAAGTCAACTTTTTGGTTTGGTCCTTTTTTCCGAAAAAATTTAAATTTGAATTCCATAAACTTATAATATCTTCATCTTTACGAACACTCAACACTAATCCACAAATATCATTTAATAATAATTCTTGAATTTCACTAGAATTCGAATCAGGAATTAAAGATCCCGTTAAAGTCTTTAACACTAATCTTTCCCAAATTAAACTTGTTCTTTTCCGGAACAACTCTTGTTTATTACTCTTCTTATCATTATTATTATACCCATCCATGATTTTTCTATTAAAACGGAAAACCCATCTACCTCCTTTGGAATTTATTGGATCTTCCCATACAGGATTCACACCAGTTTTGAAAATTAAAAATTCAGTGCCAATATTCAATGTATATGTTTTTTTAATTGATGAAAAACTACTCCATAATTGTTCTAAAGAAGCAATATGATGGATTGGGTTCCCAGTAGAAAAGTCAATAAACTCCAATTCATTAGTGGTCTGTAAATATGAATCGACTCCAACACTTTGTTGTTGTTGTTGCTCTGGCAGTTGTTCTTCAATTGACTCTTGTAATTCTTCGGATACTTTTTGTCCTTGTTCTTTCTTTTTATTTCTTGAATGATACCATATGGTCCAACAATAAGGTAATGTATGATGCGACTCTGGAACAGAAGCTAATGCCTCTCGAGTTAATTTTTCAATATCCAATTTGGGAATATTAGATGAAACGGTAGGAACAGAATATGAAGATGAATTGAATTTTCTGGAACCTAAAATATTAGAGCGTGAAGTAGAAGTATTGGCAGTTGTAGTATTTGATGTAGTTGGTGATGATTCCAGTATTGGTGTTGTTGGTGTTGATGATTGTGATGCAAATGATGATGTTGATGAATCATTGTTAGTTGTTTGATTCATTATTCTATTAAACAATGATTCTGCTCTCTTTAAATTCTCCGACATGATGAAATTAGTTAAAATGGACTATTATTTATGTATAAAAAAGAAAGAACCCACTCTTATTTCTTGATCAAATAAGCTATTAATACAAGGGGATTGAAAAATATAATTGTAATAAATTAGTAAGACAGCAAATTCAGTAATGAAATGATTTCCTCCCTTAATGCACTTTTATTTCAACACAAACGGATAATGCAGATAGAAGATTTGATCTTTAATGACAATACTAATGAAATAAAAAAAATAATGTATATATACAAGTGGAAGTTGAAGTTGAAATATCAAATGATTAATATATAAATAAAATAAACTAATGTTAAATGTTAGGGGGAAAAACACTGAAGAAAAAGATGTATGAAAAGCAAGAAAAATTTTCGGATTGTGAGAGGGATGATTAAATTTGTTCTTCTTCTACTAAGATTTTCTTTTTTTTAGTGTCTCTCTTTTCTTTAAAATAAAAATTTTTGGAACCATCATCAGTCTTTGTTCTCTCATTCATTCATCCTATCGTAGTAGTAGTTAATCTTCATCTCTCTCCCTTTATAAACAAGGAAGAGAAAATTTTTTTTTTTTTCTTCGGTCCTCCATTTCCTCCCTCAGCTTATGTTGTTTATTGATAGATTTTTTTTTGGGCAATTATGCACAACAATTTTTTTTGTGATTGGTTGCTAAAATATTCTCTACTTTAACACTCAACAATTCAAGTCAAGTTGAGTCAAGTCAAGTCAAGTCAAGTCAATTCAATTCATACACACACATATACATAGAGTTTCCCCCATTATTTATTAAGCTTTACCGTAATAATGTAAATACCCACCCAATGTTTTACAACCATTGATATAGTTACTTACATCTAATTTTTCATTGATTGAATGAGCACCATCATCACCTCTACCCATTGGCAAAAGTAAAACATCAACACCCAATTCTTTTTCAAAAGTCAAAGTAATTGGAATTGAACCACCTTCTCTAGTAAAATCAGGAACAACATTCCAAACATCTTGAGTTGCCTTGGCAGCAGCAGTGAAACTATCATTAAATGGATCAGAAACCCAGTAATTACCATCATGAATTAATTCAACTTTGAATTTATTTGGTGAGTTTAATTTTTTGAATTCAGAAGTTATATGTTGGAATACCAAATCGTCTAATTTTTTCGATTCGATATCTGGGACAGTTCTAATGGAGAATTTACCAACAACTTTAGCAGGGATAACAGTTTTGGCACCAGCACCTGAAAAGGCACCTTCAATACCATGTAATGAAAGGGATGGGAATCTCCATCTGTGTTTCAAAATATCTTTCTTGTTGTCGTGTAATGAAGTTTGGGAACCACTAGCAGCATTTAATTCTTCAACTGAAAAATCAATACTATCATATAATTGATCTTCTTTATCAGTCAAAGGAGCAACCATATCATAAACACCTGGAATCAAGATTTTACCACTGCCGTCAACTAAAGTAGACATCACTTTGATTAAATCTGTCATTGGTTCAGCAATAATACCACCAAAGATACCACTGTGCAAATCAGCACCAGGACCTTCAATGATAATTTGATAGTAGTTACAACCTCTTAACCCATAAGTCAAAACAGGTTTGGTGGTACCTAACCAATAATTATCTGAAATAGTCACTTGATCGACTTTTTTAAAGTAGTTTTGTGCTTCCTTAGCGACAAGTTCATCCAATCCCAAGGATCCACTTTCTTCCATACCTTCAAAACAAACAACTAAATTGACTGGCAATTCCCAGCCCAATTTATTATGTGCTTCAATGACATTCAACCATCCCACAACTGGACCTTTATCATCAGTAGATCCTCTACCGTACAAGATTTCTTTTTCCTTATCGTAATGCATGGTGAATGGTTCAGTTTTCCAACCATCATCTTTCAAAGCTGGTTGAACATCATAATGACCATAAACTAAAACAGTTTTCTTGGCTGGATCATTGCCAAAACGACCTAAAACAATTGGAGGTAATTGTAAATTAGCATCTTGAACTGGTGGTGGTTGAGTACCCAATTCTTTCAATTGAATATCAGTGAATCCCAAAGTTTTCAATTCATCTACTAAGAAATTGGCCATTTCGACAACTTTTGGTCTTAAAGATTCATCAGAAGATACTGATGGAATTGCAATTGCCTTTTGTAATCTTTCAATGAATTTTGGCTTCAATTCTTCAATAGTATCGAATAATGGTTGCAAAGGTAATTTTTCATATGTTGTTGATGTCGACATTGTTTGTTGATGAGTTCTGGTTTAGTAATTATGAGTTGGTGATTGGAGAAAAGAAAGAAAGAGAAAGTGTGAACAGAAAAAACTGAAACCAAGAAATGATGTTCTCTGTATCTTTTTTTCTTCTGTAACGGAATTTGAATTGAAGTGTCAAGGAAGTTTTCTTTGGCATTTAGTGTTTGCCGCATATTACTTTGAGTTCATGGTGGTGCGCAGGCAGGAATTACACACAAATCTTCGTGCCACACATCACAATGGCTATACAAATTCTTCAATAATGCCTCACAGTTCAGTATGGAAAGGTTTTCTTTGTGCAGTCATATGTGGCAAGTTGGATGAATCGAGCTTAGTTCTTATAAATTGCCATCCTTAGCCGATATTGATCATTGGAAATAGCTGTTAGACTTGTAGTTTTTTTTTTGAAGTATATGAAATGGTCGAGCTACTATACAGTTCGTTAACATATAGTTTCCAGAATTGAATCAGAATACAGTGTTGACTTGATATCGAATCAAAATAAACGTTGTGACTATTTCCCTTTGTCTAGTTCATGATGGGTGTCGATTTCAAAAATATCTTATATGGCTCTACCTTAATTATGGAGGTGAAGAAAAAAATTGATAAACACGACGCGGTAGATGAAACCAAAAAAAAAAATTGTTAGGGGATCTGCTTCTTAAAGATTTCCTACTCAAGCACTTAACTTCTTTATCAAATACTTTCAAAGTCAGGCTACCCCCTACAATGCCATATATGCCTGATAATGTGTCGATAATTTCATTACTGTCAGACTCTTCTGATGACGAAGACCCAGATATCATGACAGTGATATCAGGTAAGAAATCGGATAGAATGGCAACATACAAATCAGCACGAAGATCACTGCGATTAAACTATATTAATAACAACAACACAATAACGAAAAACACATATTCCCAGAAACCATTTGATTCAAAAAAACCATTTGATATTAAAATACCATCAGTGTTTAAATATGAAGCAAATAAAATACACAAGATAAATACTAGAAATGAAAATATTAAACAAGAAATCAACAAAGAAGAACAAGAATTGAAAGAAAAATACGAAAAATTACAACAGATCAAAGCAAGATTAGTGATGGAATTAAATGATAATGGATCAGATGGGCTTCTCAAATATGATGCCAATGAGAATTCGCTGTATATTGATAGTCTTATAAGACAGGAAATCAATGATATGGATAAAGTTAGGAGGAATTTCTATTTTTTAAAAAATGTGGAAGAAATGATATTTGATTTTGGTGGAAACTTTGATTATATCCCCCAATCGTTATTATTTTTGATTGCTAGAGACCCTATAACAGCTTATAATACCAGTACAATTATAAAATCCGATTTAAGAAAATTTATTATGAGAGCATTGAGTACTGTGTTAAATCCACAGCATTTAATATCGATAATTGAGATGATTAAAAATATCGAGCAGAATGTGTTTACATTTGACGAATTAGTTGACTTTACGAATAAATTTGGAGGAGAAACCAAATTATTTCACGAAAATAAAATGCCATTGAAGATCAATATGTTTAATAATCATTTACGAATGCAATTATTGAGACTAACATTACTATTCAATGGCTATTTGATTGGAGATAATGAGGAACAGAATCTAGCAGGCTTTTTGAAATTGTTTTTCTACGTTGTGTCGGATTACAATGCCAACAAAAGGGAATATACTACATTAGAATACTTCACAGTGAGTATTTTCACTCAATTAGTCAGGAAATATCACAAGCCCGATAATAATGAATTTGTTTTACTATTATTCAAATACATATCGGGGATTGAAACATCTAACTATGGAAATGCTCAAGAAACCGATACTACGAAGAGTCTCGAGCTTTGTTTCAATTTTGTGAGGTTGTTGAATGTCGCCTTTACTCGTAACAATGATACTAACATTACTGATATCATCTACAAATTGAATATTATGCTGATCTCGAACGCAAGTTCCCTTGATCAATCTATACCTGAACTAGTGAATGATCTTGTTTCATACATCAAATTAACAGATATTGATTTGAAATTCTGTTACAAAATCAAAGCATTAATTTTTATACTTAATGGGAATTATATGGTGAATCAATCTCGAGATACACTTAACCAAATCAAGGAAGATATTATGGAATTGAAAAAAATATTTTATTCATCCATGAAAAAATTAACAACTGCAACTGAAAATCTTGATTTAGTGATGATGGTTCAAGATGCTTTTCATCAATTAGAGTATTTGAATAATATGATAGAAAGTTTTCAACACGAGGATTTATTTTATAATGATATATAGAGATAGGTTTGTTAGTTGTTAAGTACTAGGAAGTCTTCATTAGTAAACACCAATAGTATTTTAATATCAACATATTTATTTATTGTTTCTAAACACAAGCTATAAAACTTTTAGGCAATACATCCCAAATTCAATTTCAATTTAAATCAGTTGTCGATGAGTTTAAAGTCCAGGCCATTGAAGTTTGTAGTTGTTATCCCATGACAATCACCTATCATTGTGGATTCCCCTTTTTTCTTCTTTTCTTTGCCCTCTCATTTTCTTCTTCGTCCAGATCAGAATCACTTCCACAATAAAGATCTTCTGAGCTGCAGCTAGATACAACCTCTAGACTGGCATTATATTCCTGTTCATCAAAAAAGGGATCGTCATGAACATCTAAAATGTGCAAACGTGAAGAGTGCAGGGATATGTTCTTTAAGGTTTTATGGAATCCATCAACATATAAACTGAGCCCCTTTATTTTTTTCAACATTTGTCTGGCATCAATGACATTCAAATTCCAATTACATTCAGTAACTACAGTTATTTCATCATCAAAACGTGCTTCTTCAAGATTCGACTGCAAAAATGGTGATAATAAACGGAGTTTTGAACAAGATAGATCCAAATATTTCAAGTTTGATAATGGTAATTTAACAGGTTTCACATTCTTCAAGTTATTAAACCTAAGGTATAATTGGTGTAAGTTTTGCAAGCATTCAAAGGATTGAGGCAATTCTTCAATTCCCATTCTTATTAACGACAAACTTTTGACACTAACTGGGAATAAATCATCAGGCAATTTCTTAACTCTACCTCTAAAAATCTCAATCGTTTGAAGGTTTGATTCTTTCAAATTTAACAATCTTAATTGCTCTTCATCAGTATAAAAATTCTTTAAATAAAAGTATTTCATCAGTGAGGGCCATTTGACTTTCTGAGTTAAAGGCACTATTGCTCCCTTAAAGCCAGCCTTCAAGGTCAAATGTGATAGCTTCTCTGGTAAGTTATAGATAAAATCAGTCCCTTCAAAAATAATTATATCGGCCTCTATGGTCACTTCTACGGCCGCTCTGGGAAGCTGAAAATCACTTTTAAATGATACTTTTGGCACGTCAATCTCTATAAATCTTAAATTTTCTGGAAAATACAAATATCCTTCACTTAAGGGTGTATTTGAAAGCTTTAGATTTGTCAATGAAGTAGGAAGTTTTAAAGTGTTTAAATTGATCTTCATAAACATTGCATTGTTGATCGATAACACTTTTAAATTTGCAGGAAAAGTCAAGGTTAAATTCTTAAAAGTTTCTGGAACTTCAAAATTTGGCAATTTTCCATCAATAGATGAAGCTGTATATTCAAACCTTCTTAACTCAGAAAAAGCCTTGCCGTTAAACAAATCAATTGGGTAAATACAATCATATATTTTTAAATCTTGAAGATGTTTTAATCGTTTCAAACTTCCGAAATCTGAAAATTTATGACAACATGAAAGGTATAACAGTTTTAAATTCGGGGTAACTAATCTGGTTTCATTTAAAGACTTCATACATGACTGGAAATACTTTATATATTCTAAATTGAACAATGCTTGTGGTGCAAAAGCTACCCTATTTTCGTGTGATGTGTCGACGATTAGTTTACGTAATTTTTTAGGCAAGATCATATTAGTCGGGTAACACAATAATAAGTGCAATTCCTCCATATTAGAATACAAATTGTATGGAACTTCCGTTTCAGAATGGAGTGTCATATCCAAAGACAATTTTTTTAGTCCACCAATATTGTAATCTTCCAATATGGTAGAAGATAACTGGAGATTTTTGGTAATAGCGGGTAATGAATGCACATTTCCAAAAGATGACAAGAATAAAGAATCAAACCTAGTACCAGAATTTATGAGTAACTCGAAAGATGGGTTTGGATCATCGATATTTTCCGGATGAAAACGTCCATGAAGATGTATAGCTTTGTGTAGAATTTCTGGATCAGTCTCCAAAATATATTGAAATGTAGAGAAATCCCCAATCTTGAGTAGTTTAGGATGCATATGCCATTGGTCCATTGCTAATTTAAAGTTCTTTGGTTTTATGGTAAACACATTACAAATACAATGGGAGGCTCTAGTTCTAGCGGCATTGTTTTTATAACAATTCCTTGTCCAATCAGTGATGTCTATGGCTGACAAAATTTCAGAAGCAACAATATCTCTAATCCGTGCAAAAGACAATATTTCTGGTAAAATGCACCTAGGCAAGTAAGCAATGATTCTAGCAATAATATCTAGCGGAAGACTTGTTAGGTTTTCAAAAAAATCAACATTAGCGGCAGTTGTTGACTTCATTTCACCGGCAGTAGTATTAAGGAGGCAAAATACAATAGTTTGCTAGACTAATAAGTACGGACTAGTAGCACTTTTTTTGTTTTATTTGTAGTATGACACGTAAAAGACTCTTGTTCAATTATTAGTGTACAAAAGTGTTCTCGATATAAAATACTTTTAATATACGTCTGTGTTGAAAATTAAAACTATTTTGAAATTGTGAAGCAGTTTAAAAATGAACTCACACTATGAGGTGCAATTTCATAAATTCATATGGATGTAATAAATTGGATTAACAGTAGAACAACAAGTCTGGTGATAATTTTTCCGCAAATAGTGTGAAATAGTTTATATCCCTGAAAAGCCAACTATATATGAATCCGAAAAGGCTATGTTCGTGTACACTTGTTCTTTTTTTTGAGTTGAGAGAACAGCCACCAAAGAAAATCTATATAGAATCAATTCAATACTCTCTTCAATACTTTACAAGCATTAATAGCACAAACCATTCATTGATAATGTCATCTTCCCTTGGAGCTCCATATAACGAGTATGCCCGTTTATACGATGTTGGATCATCTCCAGTCGAATCCAGTCCATTTACAACCTATACAACCGTGTTTACAGTGTTATTATTATTACTTGCATTCGGGTCTCTATCCATGGCCTTGTTAGGTGACGTGAAACAGAAAAGCGCTGTCAGCTACACACTCAATGCAATTGTTGCTTCTATATCGATTGGTTTATCTGCAATTTATGTGTCTAATTATGTTGGTGTTTATATTTAGAGGTGCTATATCACAAGTGTTTGTTTTACAGAGAGCTTTGTCAACATTGATTTGATGGAGACGAGTGATAGAAAGAAGATTATCCCATTGGTTTATATTTTGCTAGTAGGTGCTGGACAAGCAATAGTTTTAGGGTCAAAATATAAAGTTGTCTGTCTTTTTTTGACTCAAGAAATATTGTATAGATTGAGACATGATTGTATAACTCCATATTGAATTTTAACATAATTCTTTTTGCTTCCATTGGTCATCTATACCCTATAATGTAGTACCCAAAGAAAACGTGATTTTTGATTTGTATGCATGCTTTTTGTACAGTAACTTTTTCTTACAACCAAGTTGATCTGGGAATATACGAATCGGAATACAATTTGTGCAAAAAAAAAAATTGCAAGACCGAACACTGTGAAAAATTTTCAAAACCATAGACATTGACAACTACAGACAGGCCAAATGATTTTCAACTACTTGTTGGCATTGTTTCAAATTCTTGTTTTAGCCTCTGCTAGAGCTCAGGCAGATGAATATGCGTCAGACCCAAATATTTTCGAGTTGACGCCTTCAAATTTTGACAAAGTGGTTCACAAGTCGAATTACACTACTTTGGTAAAGTTTTACGCCCCTTGGTGTGGATACTGTCAGAAATTACAACCAGTATACCATAAATTGGGCAAATACATCAATAAAGATGCAAAGTATTCCATCAATATTGCTAGTGTAAATTGTGATAAGGATTACAATAAACAGTTGTGTTCACAATACCAAGTTCGAGGATTTCCCACATTAATGGTGTTCAGACCTCCTAAATACGAAAAGGGGAAACAAGTAAAGTTGCAGAAACATGCCAGTGAAGTTTATCAAGGTGAGAGAACTGTCAAGTCAATCACCAAGTTTTTAACTTCAAGATTGAAAAATTATGTGAAAAAGTTTCACAACATCAGAAGTGATGGTATTGCTGAATGGTTGGCAGAAGATATACCTTCTGTTTTACTTATTTCCAATGCAAATCTGGTTAGTCCATTGTTGAAATCCATAGCCATTGATTTTCTTGACCGTGTCAACGTCGGAATGATATCCAAATTTAATGATGAGTCGCATAAATTTGTTATTGGCGATAAAGAAATTGAAGTTCCAGCTACCTCCAAATCGAGCTTGTTCTATTTTAATAAGGAAAAGGGAGAGTTGGTGGCTTATACTAAATCTGACAAATTAAATGACAAGATCAAAATAACTGAATGGATAATAGAACAAACCCAGCAACAACCAATAGAGGGCCCATTATCCAAGAAGGAAAAGAAGTATTACTACAAATATAGAACAGGAAAAAAGAAAATAGAACATGACGAATTATAGTCTATATAGAATCTAATAAATGCGTTTCCCCATTTCTCACGCTTTCCCGAAATTATCCATCATGTCCAACAACGAATCGATATCGTCTTCTGGCGCTTCAGACTTCAGCTGAGATCCATTTTGATGGGCTTCAATCCAGTTCGCTACATTGTCGACATACATTTTGGAGTTCGGAACAAAGTGACCTCCTGGATGCTTCAAAATATCGGAAGATGACTTCGTATGTTCATACAACGAATAGCCACGATCTTCTGCTACCACAGTGTCCAACTCTCCCAACACGTGAAGATATTTGAAACCACCACTTTTAACTTCTTCTTCTGTGTGAGGGTAATATTCATCGTACTTGTCGTTACCTGCCTTTTTTGAAGTGTCCAATTTAAATCCAGAATATAAAACAACAAACTTTAAAGGGTCTGTTTCAAACAATTCATGAAATTTATGTGCTACGACTCCACCAAATGCAGCACCCTGAGAGAACCCAAGTATACCAACAATAGGCAACTTCTTTTCTTCTTCAGTTTCCTCTTCTACTTTCAAGTCATTGTCTGCGATGATCTCGCCTTTTTGTATGTAATTCTTTATTGTTGCAATAGACTCGTCCAAATTGATGGCATCGTTGGTTTTATCTTTTTTGACCCACCATGCACGGTATGTCACATCATCTGTGTCCGTTGTGGCAGATCCAAATTTGGATAAGGAATCAGTTGTTGGCAAATCTGCTGGAGTTAGCACATAAGGTCCATTAAGATACACACATTTGTAACCCAACTTGATGAGCTTTTTTCTCAATGCAGAAGTCTTGGCATAGAATAAAGATGCAGATTGAGTGTATCCATGGAGAAATAGTATCTTCCCCTTGTATGTGACGTTCTTCTTTGGTGGCATTGGAGTTGAATCTGGAAAAGAAGAAGAAAGGAAGAAAATGAAAGAAAAAAAAAATCACTTCGATAAGCGCAAAAAAAAAAAACCATCATTATGCAAGTATGTCATAAAAAGTCTATTACACAATCTATACGAGGGTATGTTTGGTACGAAACCTATAATTCTACGTGCAACCAATTAGATTTGGTAAGTTTTGGATTTTGTTTAGAATCCAAATTTTGTTTGGATCCAGGTTGTCCCCTGTGCCATAAAACTCTTCGAAATCTGGTTTTGCTTTAAGTTTTTCAACATCACTTGACAACTCCACATAATGGATAACATGGCCAACACCCAATCTTTTGGCTTCCTTTACATTTAGTTCACTGTCATCAATGAAATATTGTTCTGATAACACTGCAGAATTCTGATAATCAAGTTGAGTAAGTTCAAAGCAGTTGTAAAAATATTCTGGCATTGGCTTACATATAATTGGATCCTTGGAGTAATCACAGTAGGTTAATCCATCAAACAAATCACCAATACCCAAGAACGAAATTACTCTCAATGCATGGTTCTTGTAAGCATTTGTGACGAGCCAAAAGTAATCAAACTTGGATGATTCTTTGATTGCTATCAATGTCTTTCTCAAATCGGAGTCGTAACGTAATACAGAGTGTAGATCCAATGCATCGTCAACTTTGGAGTTATAGTCCAATGCATCCACCTGATGGTTTCTCACTAATCCTTCGATCGCTAATCCGTATGTTTTGTAGTAGTTCATGTGTAAATTATGAGCATCCTCGTCGTTCAAACTCAAACTTTTTTTAAAGTAATCGTGTATTTTGACTTGCATCATTTCGAATATTCTGGTGGATCGTGGATACAAACAGTTATCTATATCAAAGAAAAAGATCTTTTTGTTTTTAAATTGCTGTGGAATGGGGCCATATCCAAACGGTAAATTGACGTGTCTGCCAGGTTTAGCATTCTCGGCCTCTGTCAATTCAGGATTTATGTAATTCACAGTCTGGCTATTTGATACTGTCATGTTGAAAAAAGAAAAAGATAGTGTATAAAGAAAAAGGAAAAATAGTCAACGAAAGTTCTTTCTTAGACCACGAGGAAAAAGATGGAGATTTATAAATGTTTTGTGGATTTTGTTAGTGGAGCAATTTCGCGTGCACAATATTTACCAGTAGATCCGATGACTAAAACGTGCCTCACGTAGGTCCCACAAATAACACATTCTTATGCTAGCCAATATTACCGCAAATTTGTTTCCAGTGTGGTGGTTAGTCATGAAATAAGTATATGGGCTAAATTTACCGCTCATATAGGTCTAAATGGCATTCCAATTCCCCTCTAGATATTGAGGAGCGATCTATAAGTATGCACGTTTTAGATATTCTAATTACCGAAATCCTACAATCCTGCCCAATACTCATAAACAAAAAGTGCATTTTATCTGCACTAAATAAGTCATCCGACAAGCCCATTTGGCACCATCTAAAATATTGAGAAATTGAATCAATTATACATTTTGTGAACACTGCTATTGTTATCATCGCTGAGTCAACATCATCTTATGCTTCACAGGCAATAAATACGCAATTCATGGTTTACTAAGTAAATGTTTATCACATGTGAGATATTTATGGTTGCAAAATTGAACATTTAGCAATTTATCTAATGGCAGTAAGCGGTGTGACTGGATTCTAAAAGTTGATTTTACTAGATTTTCAACACCATGCCCATTATCTACTTTGCGTTAACTTTAAAAGCAATTTAAATTATTTGATATAATATAATTATTAAGCTACAACTTATTGTTTCGATAATTCTAAAACTGATACTAAGTATATTTTTCAATAAAATATCTCGTAACGTCTAAATAAATAATAAATAGTCATACATCGTATAAATTCGTCAAAGCATTATAATACAATCGAGTATGCAGCAGCAAAACCTATTAAATAAAAATGGGTAGAAGGAATATTTAGTGATGATGATCCGGAAATAGTTTCACTTTCACTGGAAGTTGAATTATGGTGCTGAGCATAATATCTTGCTGAACCGTATCCGGCTGCAGCTGCAGCTGCTGATGGTGCAAAATAATTCCCATATCCACAAGTGCTTCCTGAGCAATGGTACTGATTATTTCCATATTGAGTTCCTCCGGTATAGCGGCCAGTACCATATCCTACTGCTGCTGCTGCTGTAGATGGTGCATAGTAATTACCATATCCACATGAGTTTCCACTACAATGGTATTGATTACTTCCCCAATTTCTACTACCGGATGAACTACTGCTACCCGAGCCACCACCTCTGGAGCCACTGCTCGAGCTGCCACTTGAACTACCACCTCTAGAACCACTGCTAGAGCCACTGCTAGAGCCACTGCTTGAACCACCCCTAGAACCGCTACTGGAACCACCTCTAGAACCACCACCCAATCGCTTGGTAACTTGATTTGAGGCGATATTATTAAGATCTGAAATGGTGACAGATAAAGCTTGAGATGTAACTGTAAGTAAAATTATTAGTTGAGTAAATAGCATATTTTCCTGATAAGTTGATTTAATTTGGTTATATTGAATAGGAAGTGAAGATATTTATTTTCAAAAAATCAAGTGTCCTTTGAAGGTTTATTTATATTTGTTGAAAACTATTCGTTTTACTGATTTGGTTTAGTGCATTGGGGCTAAATACGCTAAATGTAATGGAAGACAAGACAAAAAAAGCGAAAAGTTCGTAAATCAAGTCATGCAAAGAAGCATGACGACGTCATATTTGAGGCTTATAATAAAACCTAGCTTACTCTTTTTCAAGGGTTATAACTTAACTTTTAGTTTCTGCAGTATTTGATTAAGTGATATTGAGTATGGTCACTAGTACTCCAGTCTAAAGTACATGATTTTAAAATCAGCTTCGCCGTGAAAGAGAAAAATAAAAAAGACAATGATCATTCCTTTCATTTACATTTCGTGGCTATATCACCCTTCTTTTACATTGTTCATTTAGCAAACTAACTTTCAATAGACCTGTTGCCGTTCTTATTCTATACGGCTTTATTCTTCAACATAAACCAAGAATTTTTATTAATGACACACCAAGAAAATTTTTGAGATACCCCGGATTATTTCTGTTGCTATAATGGCTGCAATATTGTGGCTCAGCTTGTGGCTAGATAAATTGCTGATAAGTTGTAGTATGTATAGTTAGCTTGTACGCAAACAAGAACCATTAATAGAATTTTTCGTAGTTACGATATCACTTCAACATTTGATTGCTAATTATATTAATTTGTGATACAGCCTGGTTTTTAGGTTGTTCTTTCTTGATATAACTAAGCAAAATGAACTATGTTATGACAAGCATGAATTGAATTGCAAAGATTGGATCTATCAGTTTTTCCTAATTATCTTCAATGGAAATTTAAGGGTCATGCCAAATTGATTAATAATCTCAAGTGTCAAACACTCAACTGATATTTTTACAAGTGGTCATACTTCTTTATTGACATAATTGATCATTGGTACAAAAATAAAATAAATATGAATTATACTCTAAAAATCTAAACATTTATACTATAAAAAGTGTACACAACCATGGATATACAACTGGTTCTAAAGAAAATTATATCAACATTACTGATGTCTTTTTTCTTAGTTTTTTCCTGGTAACACAGTGTTGAGGAAATTGACTACACTTATAGTAGCAAAATATTTCCTCTTATTGATTGAATTGAGTTTCAACGTAGGTTCCAGCTTCAATTTGCCAATCAATGAATGATCAAAATATAAGTAATCATGAGGGCCCCAAGGAACAATGGTAATATCAACATAAGCTGAATTTGCATCGTTTCTAATATATCTATGAGCTTTGGGATCAAATTCACCATTAGAGTCTTTGAAATCCAACTTATCAATAGGATAATCCAAAACACATTTACTCCATTCCAAAATATCGTCACGGAAAGTTTCATGTTCTCCAGCAAGTACAAATACAGAATGACCTGGTTGCTTATAAGTTGAAATATCATCCCAATCTTTTGGATCATATGGACAATTCCCAGGAGATACCGTTAAAGAATTGAGTTTTGTATCACCAAGAATATGTTTGTATAAATCAGCACTTGAAAATGTATCAAAGTGAAGCATATCAACTTTTGAATAATTATAATATGAATGTCCTGGTGTATTTTGATAAGTTTCTGCAATCAATTTAACCCAAGGACTAATTAAAACACAACTTTTAGGATACGGCAAATTAACGCTATTGGATAATCTTAAATATTGAGTGAAAGTTACAGCTAAATTACCACCAGCAGAGTCACCCATTAATAAAAGATTCTCAGCTCCATTTTTAACCAAATTGGAATACGTTTCAACTAATTGAGATAACTGGTGGGGAATTGGATAACCTTGACAAGTCAAATTATAATCCAATACTAAAATGGATAAATTTTCACGTTTGGAAGCATCCAATAGATAATATGTTGTCACCATCGATTCAATTTGTTGAGGAACAATACCAAGAAAATAGCCACCACCATGTAAATAAATCAATACCGGATCATCGGGTTTCCTGTTTGGTTTCTCAACAATCCAATAACTTTGCTTATCAAATTTCTTACCATAATTTGGTAATTTCGAAGTTAACGAAGAATCTAATTTACCAACTACGCTATTCATAACAAATCCAGTAGACATTAATGCGAAAATATGAACATCATCCTTCGGGAAATCTATTAATGTTCGGTAAAGAATCATTTTCAAAGAATTAGATAAATCATCCTTGTACATACTGTTTATTCCTCCAAAAAAAGGATACTTGATTAAAACAAATAACAATTTGATTGGTAAGCTGATAATTGCAAATATTGCCCTTAAAGAAATCATAATGAACAGTAATATAGACCTTGTATATATAAATGAACTTTTAATGATCCACTATTGGAGAAACTCTGGGTCTGTTTACATTCAAACTGAGGACAAATGCCAGTTAATTTATAATAAAATTACAAGACACCCATTTTGCTTTTTCTATGCTTGAAGCTTCTACTCTTGTGGGGGTGGGGGTGGGGTGGGGTAAAAAAAAAGAGAATAGATTGACTGTGGGTGTGGTGTGGTGAAGTGAAGTGAAGTATATGTATTATCAACAGTTGTGGGGCTCAGACCAATTTTCCGTACATCAGAATTTTGGATTGTTTTGTTCAGTTTCGGACTAAGATGCACAAAGTTTGGAGTGGCTTTGTGTAATCTTGGATAAATATCTCTAAAATAGAGAACTATTGATTGGTGGCTCCGTCACTAGTAAGATATGTAATATGTAGGTTATACCATTGAGAGATTCCTCTCAAACTGGTATGACTTAGTCAAAGTAGTAAGGGAAGGTGGGCATCGCTTTTGACAAGGGAATTTCAAATGAAATACAAATACAGACGAATTTCCTCTTGAATTAGTGTAATTTGGTATTTTTAATCTTTACCGAATATTTCATTCACCAATATTACTAATTTCATCAACTGCGTGGGCATACCAGAAATTAGTATATATTATTTGTTATCTTTACGTTAAGCATTGTCAGTTTGTGGGGTTCCCTTGAGGTGTCAAGATTAGTTGAAACTCATCTAAATATTTAGTTATTTCTATTTAGAGAGGCGGGTAATAAATCTCTCTTTGTAACCCAATACACTACTGTTAGGTGAAATTTCTAATAATAAGTATTATGTATTATCAAATTCTATAGAATTTCACTGTAGCCCAATATTGATTATGGTTAGATCGGTAACAATTAAGTAAGAATGATTTGTTGTTCAGTCAAACGGTAATCCACACAATTCAGGGTAATTAAAATCTTAGTTCCAGATTTCCCTACAAAATTTTCCGTCGAGAATTTCTGAACCTTTTATAGTCCAGAAATCCTCTTCCATAAAGGACAACCCACCGCCCTCACTCTATTGTAGAATGAGTCTACAGCGTGTACTTCTGTAGAAAAGCCTGTTTGCCTTATCAGCCAAGCTTCTCGATATAGAACCAATTTCATTGGTCAATATCTATCATATTCATTTGTGCCACACACCAACTTCTAGGATATGTCACAAAACTAGACCTGCATGAAACTTTGTGTTCAGTACACTTTTCAACAATTTCTACTACCGGATTTTCCTGTATTCTAGCTCTGTAAATTACCCTTTTATTAATATATATTGATGGTATTTTTATATCAATATTTTTATAACCCACTAGACTTTGATTCACCCATACATCTACCACCTCCAAGAAGTACCAATTGCAAGTCAGACTTTTGTAGGTAATTTGATCCCATTATTTTTGCACCAATTTTATGTATGTAAAATTTTCTCTCGAACCCAAACTCTGGAGCTCCAGTAATTTGTCTTACCAAAGAAGGTACAAAAAAAAAACACCAAAATCAGAGAGCAGTGTTACATTTAGACTAAAAATTGAAGATTGTATGTGACTACCAGTGCAAGTGCAAGCTAGCGACTGATATACACTACGAAAGTTTTTGTGTATTAAAGCGAAAGGTATAATTAGGAAACCTATATTGCTAGGTCTTGGAATTTGAGCTGTATAGATTTCCATATATAACAGGACTGACTATAGAGGTAAACAGTTTTGTTATATACTTTAAGTATGGGTAACTGATAGTTTATTCTCTTAATTAAGCTCTTTATCCGTATATATTGGTTTCGAAGGCTATTAAAGAGTGTTTCAAGTGATCTTCTAAATTCAATAATTATGACAACTGCCAAACAAAAGCATGCCAAAAAATCCAATGTAAATCAGTTTAATTGATATTACCAGTGGAAAAAGTTAATATCCTTGTATGATTTGACTTGTTAATTCTTCAGTACAAACACATATTGTTGATATAGCAAAGCATTACGTTAGGCTATCTCCAGGACCCGTCACGAATATACAGTCTATTTCCTAGAAATCGCCTAGAATTGTATTAATATATTCTGTTTGATCAATCTTTCCATCCATAAACTTCAGCTCTATAGCTGCCAAATCTTCATGGTAGTTCTTATCAATTTTGGAACGCTTTTCAATCATATCATCGATAACTCTATATATCAAACCAAACAATTCTGCTCGTTGGACTCCAAACTCTCTCCTTATTTCCTTTCGTGCACTAGAATAATCTTCTCTATGTGCAAGATCTGGATTTAAACCATCAAGAAAGTCTCGGTCTATTTGGGTTATGGTGTTGTTGAACTCTTCGATTTTTCTGTCAAGAAATTTTCCAAGTTTGTTTGTGGGAATGGATACAGCTTCGATTATCGAAGATTGTCGAAAATACTCTTCGGCTCTATGAAGTGCTTCTATGCGTTTGTTGAAACTCTCAACATAGTTAAGAAAAGTCTCGCTGCGATCTAAACTCATCAGGGAAATAATAAAATGTGGAACAATCAATAACTTAAAAGAAACCTTATAATAATTAGACAATGACAGTGCTTCAACTACTACTAGTTTTTCGGTATTTTTTTTTTGTTTCGACCATGGAACGTGAAAAAGATACCAGGTGTTACTTTAGTTGTTTTTGCGCTCACTCAATTTGAAAGGGGAAATGTGTGCAAGTAAATTCTACGATTTGCATTATAAGGAAAAGGCTCTAATTGGCTTGACTCAAATGGGAGTAGATTTCAAATTAGCCCCTATTTTGGCAATCATAAAACAAACAATAGTAATCAAAACGTGGTAACTCAAAATCCGACCCGATATCAGTTTGGGAAGACGCTTGTAATTACAATTACATTACAAAAAAATACCAAGAAATCCCACGTTTTATAGAGCTGTCATAGAATTTATACTTTGAAGATAATTGGCACAAAAATGAAAAGTACAAAAATATGAAATTCTCATACATATTGTTCGTTTTTCTTTTTTTTTTTTTTTCGAATTGTAATTGCGCGTGAAATTCATAAGAAATGGAGATTATTGATCACTTTGATGCCATTCAGTGATAAGGAATCACCTTTGGAGATGCCTTACTTGTTCCTTATCTTGATTATTTTGGGTTAATGGTGCCTGTTTGAAAATATTTTGTTTGTCTAATCCTGTTAAGGGAATGAAGTATATTAGCAAAAACAACAATTTAAGAAGAAATTATTAAGGTTTAAATCATTCACGTTTTCATTACCCCTACTTGTCAACGGTTTTGTGAAGTTTTTAAGTTTGAAAATTAATAAAAATAATCTGCTTTTATTGATGCCGTTTTACATTGATAGATCCTGATGAAATAAGCAGGTCACAAGTTGGCATATAAATACGGAAGCAAATTCTTGCAGTTTTGCTCAGATTAGTTTCATTTTTTGCAACCCTCTAATAGTTCACCAATCACGATGCTTTCTATTTTGTCTATCGCTGCTCTCCTTATTGCTACTGTTCAGGCTGCGGACTTTTCTTCGTCATGTCCAATTGATTCACCTATTTCTTGTTCCAGTAATGGTGATACTTCAAACAGTTGTTGTTATGAGAACCCCGGCGGTATTATTTTGTTCACCCAGTTTTGGGACTATAATCCAGCATCGGGTCCAGCTGACTCATTCACCATTCACTCTATTTGGAATGACTATTGTTCTGGTGGTTACCCACAATTTTGTGATACCTCTTTGGAAATCGACAGTACTGGTAGTACTATTGAGTCGATTGTTGTTGACCAGTTTGGAGATCAAACTTTGTATGACAATATGAATAAATACTGGACCGATATCAACGGAAACAACAAAAAATTTTGGGCTCACGAATTTAACAAACACGGAACATGTTTGAACACTTTGAACCCATCTTGTTACTCCAATTACAAGCAAAATGAAAATGTCTATGACTACTATAGTCTTGTTTATCAATTATTCCAAAAATTACCAACCTATCAATGGTTAGTTAGTGCTGGAATTAAACCTTCCACAACTGCTACTTATACCTTGTCCCAAATCCAAAGTGCTTTGAAGAGTAAATTTGGTGCTGAAGTTTACATTGCTTGTGACTCCAATAATGCGATCAATGAAGTTTGGTATTTCTACAACATTAAGGGTTCCATCTTGCAACAAAATTATCTTCCAATAGACACTGTTTCAAAGACCAACTGTCCAAGCTCTGGTATTAAATTCCCTCCAAAAGGTAATTCTGGTGCTAATACTTTAACTACAAAAACAACTGGAACTACTACTTCTGGTTCTGGATCTACTTCAGTTCCAGCTACATCTTATATCAACTTGACTGGAAAATCAGGTTGTCTCATCTCGAATGGTAAATACTATACTTCTGGAACTTGTGCAACCTATCATTTTAACGCTGGTTCTTCCGGTAATACCCAAATCACTTCGTCTAAGGGTAATTGTGGAATTGATTCTAGTAACCAGTTTACTTGTAGCTCTTCAACTAGTGCAACTGATTTCCAAGTATCGGGTGGTAGTATCGGATACAATGGTAACTTTGATTGGTGCTTGGGTGCTGTCACTGGATCTGGATCAACTGCCCAGACAAGTGTTAAATTGTCTGATGGTTCATGTAGTTCTTTCAAATTAACACTTTCATCTTAGATATGAGGCGTTTTTTTATATATTATGTATAGTGGTTACAATAAAAATAGGTTTTCTTAAAATTTGCATAACGAAACTCGGAGCTTTATCGTCGTCCGCAAGCCACATTCGAGCCAGATTATGTTTCACAAATACGTGTCCGTTGAAGTGGAGTACATAATAGGACATAGTAATTTCAATATTGCACTATAAATTGAACTTGTATATAAACTTTTAAAAAAATCGATAATAAAAAAGGAATTAAATAATACAGAGAGTACACGGAAATCAGAATGCCTCTCCTTTGGCTCGATGAATTGAAAAGATATGAGACTGCACAGCATCACCTCGGGCAAATGTTTTCCCACAATATTTGCATTGGAATGGTTTTTCCCCAGTATGAATTCTGGTATGGGTTGTTAATCTATAACGTTGATTGAAACTAGCTCCACAATGCTCGCAAATATATGGTCTTTCACCAGTATGGATACGATAATGTCTTTTATAATCTGAAATTTTTGCAAACGACTTGTCACATCCTTCAAAAGTACATTCATGAACTTTGGGAAGTTGTGCTTTCTTTTTCTCTCTCTTTGTTTCCTTTTTCACTTCCGGTACAAAATTAGGGTGTTCTGTAGCAATATGGTCCATCAACTTGTCGTGTGAAATAAAACCTTTACCACATTGTAAAGCATTACAATGAAATACTCTAACGTCCTTCAAATTAACTGGTGGCTTAGTATTGTTGTCATTTGAAAAAATATTTGCACTATTATCTTCAACAGGTTGATTTGGCAACTCGCCGTTATATTCATCCAATATCAAATCATGATGTACATGTGTTTTGTGAATTTCCAAATTTGCTTTCTGACTAAACTTTTTACCACATGTTTCACATACGTGCCTCTTTGGCTGTGAATGAGTTCTGCGGTGATTTCTCTTATCAATAACATTTCTAAATGCAAGTCCACAGTGCTCACAAATGGTGGAATCGGGATTATCAATATGCTTAAAAATAGTTCTTGTCTGGGGAGCTACTGTAGTATTTGAAAGTTCTATTCTTTGTCGTTTGTTTCGGGTTCTCCTTCTGTTTGGTATCTCAGTATGTTCATTCTCCTCTTGATACTCCTCTTCTTCTTCTTCGTCATCATCCTCTCCTTGTTTGTTATCAAATTCACGTTTCACTTTGATTGTATCATAAGCATTATTATAGCCAGCATGTTCTTCATGCTCTCGTTTAATGGTGTTGATCAGTTTGGTAGCATCGTGATTGGTAGTTGCCTCGTGTTCTTGCGGGTGGCTGTGTTGCAAATGTCTCAACTCCTGATCAATGTGTTTATCTGCATCATCCTCTTGGTCGAAATTTTCAGCCTGTCTAATATTCTCTCGAATAGAAGCTCTCAATTCTCTTCTTCTTGATGATAAGGTCATTGTCTCAAATATTGGATTGGTAGTTCTTTGAAAAATGTGTTTTGAGTTTGAGAAGAAAAACAAAATAGCTTGAACTGTTTGCCGATTTTTTTTTGCTCTCACACCTTGGAGAAGCTGTACGTGTACCTAACAAAAAAATATTGCTAATGTTACTCTAATTTGTGGGTCAGTAGACGGGCGACAACAAATAAGAATGGGGGGCGGGCCAGACTTTATTTTGCGTGAAGGCAAAAAAAATCTACAATATGAAATTTGGTGCGACTTTTTCGTTTTTTGGTATTTACAACTTTCTAGAATCTACCAATTGCAATCTGCAATACATCTCAACAAATTATTGGAAGGTAAGATTTTCCAATTCTATCCCCGAAATCCATTCTTTTGCTTTTAAGTTATTATTACCAGTTAGTTTTTAATCACTATCAACTATACAAGCTAGGGTTTCACTTCCGCTATGTTCAGCATTAAAGGTTATCGGAACATTGTTTCGAAAGCATTAGTGAGAAGAAACTTACACACAACAACTCTATTGCAATCTCCTAGATTTGTGAATAGCAACTTCAATAACCGTACAAGAGTAACCAAGGAAATATCACCTGAAGAAGTACGACAATTCCAGGAAGCACAAGCAAGAGCTAGAGAACAAGGTCAAGCTCCACGGAATCCATATTCACATCAATTTAGCAATGACCCATATTATTCATTCCATTTACCTGACAACACCAACGGAATAATCACTCCGCATGATCCAATATATGACATTCTTAAGGAACCTACTTTAGTGATAGAACGTCAAATTGAATTTATGAATCTTTTCATTGGATTTGAACAAGCTAATCGTTATATCATTATGAATGCACTGGGTGAAAGAATTGGTTACATGGAAGAAAAAGATGTTGGATTTGGCAAAATGTTAGGTCGTCAATTCTTCAGACTACATCGACCATTTGATATTGATGTTTTCAATGCAAGAGGTGAATTGGCAATGAGCATTAAGAGACCATTTTCATGGATCAATTCACATATCAAAGCATTGTTGCCCGGTTATGATCATAATAATGAAATTATGTATGAAGTTGTTGGTGAATCGGTGCAATCTTGGCATTTGTGGAGAAGAAAATACAATTTGTTCAAATTGGAAGATGAAACAACCGATGAATATGAACAATTTGGTGCTGTTGATGCTCCATTTTTGTCATTTGATTTCCCAGTGAAAAATGCTGCCGGTGAAGTAGTAGCAAGTATCGACAGAAACTGGGTAGGTTTGGGTAGAGAAATGTTTACTGATACTGGTGTTTATATTTTAAGGTATGATCCAAAGAGTTTTGAAGGTATGGAGGCTGCCTATGGAACTATTTCAAAACAAGGAATTACATTAGATCAAAGAGCAGTGATCTTGTCTTGTTTCACAAGTATAGATTTCGACTATTTTTCTCGACACAGTGGAGGACACGGTTTGTTCTCATTTGGTGGATCTTACGATGATGTATAGAAATGTATGTAAAGTTTTTATTTATGTTTTCTTTATTGATTGGGCAATGAGTTGTTGCGTCTTATTTCTTCCTTTCTGTAAAAAGTCTTCCCATTCTTTATCGCTTTTTTCTTTGCTTATATTCTTCAATAACTGGACTATCAACCCAGTGTAATCGTGTTTACGCAATTCGTTTTCTTTTTTCCAAAGTTCACGTTTATGTAATTGACTTGCAATTTCCTCTTGGTCGCCCATAGCTTGTGCTTGTTCCAATTTGTTATTGGTGACTGCCAACAACGAGAACCTCAACTCGTTACCATACTTTGATATACGCTCTTGTACAATTGTAGGTAGTTTTTGAATAAATTCATCTTGTCCACTACATTCACCATGAGAAATTGGATATTGTTTCAACCCATCCAATTCATAGATTTTCCCCTGTTTGAAAATGTACCCTACAAAATGAAATAATCCATCATCTTTGTCATCTCTATCTGGAGGTGGTGGAGGTTTGTCTTCGTCAACAAATGAATGTGGAGCCAGGAAAGAATTATGGATAGATCTGATTAAATCACTATTGGAGATTGTTTCTCCTATCATTTCACTATCAAATCCTGTAACAAATGATTTGAAATTGTTTAATTCCTCACCAAGTGACACATCTTGTAAATTGAACAATATATTGAGCACAGCTTGCGTGGCACATGCATTTTGGATTGTTTGGTGAGCAAAAAATATGCCTTTGTCTAAATAATTGCCTTCGTACTCTCCTGTTATGGGTTGATTAGAAGTGGCAAATTCTCTATCCAATTTACTATACTTGAAAAGAAAAATAAGTCCATGTATCGGTTGTAAAGCCCTAAGTGTATCTGAATCAATCGAATATAAGTCGTTGATTTCGATGTTTTCGACACCTAATTTTTCCACTAATTCAGTGAAAACTCCCTAAAAGCTTTGGTTAGTATAAAGAAAAACTTGAACGTGTAAAATGTTTGCGTATTATGCTTATCATACTGCATCGGAATCAATAGTGTTCCATCCACTTTGAGACATGATTTATTGTTAAAAGTGTTGGTGCTGTTACTGGTTCTTTTTTACAAAAATCATTTTTCTTGCATTTTTGTTGAGGTTGGGTGATTTTGTAGAGTACACGCTCGGACTTTCTGGAACACCGCTTGAAAGGATCTGTTCCTTTCTTGAATCAATACAAGAGTGACCATCTACTACTACATCATTCTATATAACTGTGGTGGTAGAACCTCTCTTTGTAGTCATTCTACATGTTAAGCTATTTTCTAACTTTTAATTTATGAGATGTATATTTTGTACAAAGTTTTATTGAGAAATCAAATACTTTAAGCAGTAGGTTCATTTGTCAAATAATGTTTGACAGCTTCATACACTGTGAATACCACAGCTTGACCTGGAGCAACTCTCATGATTCTTGGTGTGATACCCTTGTACAAAGCGTTAATACCTTCTTCTTTGACTAATTGTTTACCGATTTTGACAATACGAACCAATCCGTTTTCCTTGTTGGTAAACTTACTCTTTTGCAATCTTGTTTTAATGGTATCCAATGGAGCATTGGTTAATGGACCGACTGCACCAGAAATCAAACCGACAATACTGGTTTGCCATGCTGGTAATAATTCAGTGTTTTGTTGTTTTTGAAGATATGCTTTGATGGTAGAATATGTAGCAAAGTTAGCACCTTGGTTGGTAGCTTGTCTGGCACAAGTTAAAGAAACACCACGGTATAAAGTACTGAAACCTTCTTCCTTGACAATAAGATATGCAGCATGAGGAGCGTTTCTGTATTTTGGAATGTCCAATGGGTCCTTCATAGAATGATGTTGTGCTTGTAATCTAATTTTCACAACTTCCATAGGATTAACAACCATGACAGATTCGGTAATACCAGCACCAACACCAGCAAGGAAAGTCTTACCAGTGGAGATTTTGCCATTTTCGTCTAAAAAGAATGAACGGTAAAATTCATATGAACTGAATCTGATAGCCATTTTTGGCACAATACCAATAACAACGGCCCCCAAACCTTTATATAATGACAAAAATCCTTCTTTTTGGACAATATTGGCACCTGTTTTAATGAAACCTGGTGGTTTTTGACCGGATTTTTTGTATAATTGCATTCTCACTTTGATGGTATCTAATGGATGACAACACAAAGCTTCGAATAAACCAGCAACACCCCCAGCAACGAAATCAACAGCACCCTTCTTTTGTTTTTGTGTAGAAGACATAATGAATATTTATGGAATAGAATTGAATGAAGGAGTGAATGAATAAATAAATAAATAAGTGAAACAAAAAGTCGATTGAATAAGTAGATTAAACTTCTAAATGACTTTAAAACTTATAAAAACAGTGTAAAAACTATAATATATATATACTATGGAATTGAAAAAAAGTAACTCTCCAAATGTATGAATCAAAAAAGAAAAAAACAGAAATGAAAAAGAAGAGTTAAAAAATTCCGACTCTACAAAAAAGACTGGATTGTTCTTGTTTATATACAATTTTTTTTGATTTCGGGTCAAATTTCAATTGTAAGTTACTAGATAATTTTTTTTTTCAGAAGAGAGAATACAATTGGGTGGGCATATGAAAAACAGCAGTAGTAGTAGTARTAATATTATTATTTTTTCTGGGGTAAATCAATCAATAATCTACCTATTTTTGAAAATATTGACTAAGTAACGGACTCGAAAAAAAAAATACAAAAGAAAAAAATAATTGCGTCAACACCAATTTTTAAACAACCCCCCTTTCATCCGAGAATACCTTAGTCTATAACTAGCACTAAGAAAATAAAAACTAGAAGACTTCTTCCCATCGGAGTGAAAGTCTAAATGTGTGGTTGTACTTGGACCCAAATTTTTGCCACAAGATTTATTTAACAATCGCATGACCTTATGTCAAATAACTTTCTTCATATTTCGCCTACCAATTTGGCCCCCGGCTATTTCATTTTTATCCCCCACATCTAATACTTTTTAGTCGTTCTGGCTGACTCAATAAAATGACTAACAAACCGCATTTTGTGTGAATTTCTAACAGCATCTTTTTTTTCTTGATGGTTTACCTCGGAAATGTTTATCCAGATAATTATTACTGTGTTATCAAAAGCCCAATGAGAATTTAGGCAAGAACTTGGTAACAAAAGAAAAAATACTTCAATTTAATTGGCCGATATGGATAGATTATGTAAAAGCGAGTAGGCCTCCGAAATTTTCAATTTACCTAAAACTGAATGAACCCAAAAAAAAATATATATAAAACTCCGGGGTAACGGGACAAGACACAATAGATAAATTATTAAGTACAGTCATCAATAAATTATAACACAACAATACAATTTTCCTTTTTTGTTTGTAATTCATACCATGTATAAATTGACGTTGAAATTACGATAACAAGCTGTATTTAATACACAGTCCAAGTACATATCCCCCACAAGAATTAAGGAACGAATATGGTCACCCAACAAATATGGTATGGAAATGACTGATTCATCATTTGTGTATGCATAATTGTTCTTGTTTTGAACTGGTTTAATTACTTTGAAAAATTCCAAGTATTTTCGCAATATTATATCAATTGTTGCATCAAATGAAATGATAGTAAAAAATTGGATTTCTCTATAATTTGTAAAATATTTTTTCAACTTGCAATGGCTGCAGCTAATGTGTTAGTAGGTTGAAAAGTCAATTATTTCAACACAGAAAAACGTACATATCAGCAACAGTACCAATATCCAAAATTTCATATGTGAAAATGTCATCTAGTAAACATAGTCTAATGTATAGTTCGTGTCCAAGTAGAAAGCGTCGTCGATAATTGTCTCGTAAAGAAATCTTGCTGGTATTAAAGTATTGGTTTTCAAAACTCTCATTCATCGCTCGTAGTTAGGAACTTCAATATCGTGGTTAGTATTTGCTAGTTAATTTCGCAATAAAAAGAATCAATAAATTGCTTAAATACATTACATGGGTGTAAACTTCTTGGTGTATCAGCTTTTCATCTTTTGTTTGTTATTCTTGCAAATGTTTGCACCCAAAAGTTTATCCAATTAATACCAAAAAAAAAAAAATTTGGAAATTCTACACAAAATAGTGAAGTGTTATCCTTTTCTTAGAAAAGTCAATTTCCTATTTATTAAAAATACCTATACATAAAAATAATTGTCCTTCACACCAATTATTGAACTTGTGGGATAGAAGTGTCCTTGGTCTCAGTAGTGGTAGATCCACTTTCGGCTTGTTTCTTTTCTTCTAATTCTCTTTTCTTGATATTAGCTAATCTTACTGCTTCTTGGTGCACATCAGTAACGTCTTTGGCAAATGACTTATAGTATTCATGAATCTTTAAACCCAATGGCAGTTTGGCAGCGTCTTCAAAATATTTACGCAATTTTTGATCAATACCACTCTTTTCATAACTAGCTTGAGCTTTCTGCAATTGTTGGTTGACTTTACTATTAGGATCTTGCGAGTGGACATATTTCTTATCCAATCCAGTAATAAATTCATTGAATCTAGATGAAACACCATTTTTCTTGTCAAATTCAATACCCTTGGCAATAACTTGATCGGAAATAACATATCCATCTGCCAACAATTGTGCAAAAATAGCGTATTTTGGTTTTTCTTCTTGATCAACTTCATCATATGTCTTGTCACCTGTCAATACTGGCTCCTCTTTGATATCCTTTTCAGTTGTAGTAGTAGTAGTAGCGGCGGCAGCAGCAGCAGCAGCACCTCCTTGTTCTGGTGCAAGTCCGGTTTCGCCCTCGGTAATTTCTGGAACCTCTTCAACTTTAATAAAAGTGTTTTCTAATTCGGCATCACTCAATAATAATGCAGTAGATACAGCTTTTGGGGAAGCAAACACAACTTCGTACTTTTTAACTTTCCCATTATCATCCAATGGCTTTAAATCGGTTATTTTACCACAGAAGGAAAAGAATTCCCTAACTTTCACCGGTGATACATCGGAAGGAATATTTGAAGCAATTACTGATGACATTGTATAAATTTATGATTGTAGAATAAAAACAGGGGTTTTTGTTTTGGTGAAACAGATAAATTGAATTAAAGTTAAAGAAAGAGCAACGGGGGGTTTCTGTAGTTTATATAGTTTAATTTTGTGGACACCCTAACAACAAAAAAAAAGGGGGGCTACATACAGAAATTGGAGGGAAAGGAAAAGAAGGCAAAACCAAAGTTTTGTTGCTGTGAAAAACCAGAAGGGTGGCTGTATTATGTAGCAACTAAAGTTTTTCGCAGTGACCTTTTTCTTCTATTCCGTCACAACATTTCACCCTATTGGGATTTTAACTAACAACTGTGCCTTTCTACACTAACAAACATTGGTTTACATGAATATCACCACAATTAATATGCTTTAAAATATAAAATTTTCTAAACAAAGTGTTATGAACTATTTCTAGCTAATATTTTCAACTACTGTTGCGGAGCTTTGCCTACTTGACCATCAGTCAATTCTGGAACTTCATTAACTCTGATGGCAACTTCATCAATGTAGGCTTCACTCAAGTCCAAAGCAGTAGAGACTGACTTGCGATCTTTAAACAAGACTTCGAATTTTTGAACCTTACCATTATCAGCTAATGGAATCAAATCAGATACTTCACCAGCTTGCGATTCGAAAAACTCTTTAACTTGAGCAGGAGTAGTTTTAGATGGAATGTTAGAAGCAATAACTGAAGACATTGTTAGTAGGGTAATATAGAGTATTGAATGAGGAACTTAGTGAACTAAAAATTTAATGAGAGAACTGATCTAGTTTGATTCTATTTATACTTTTGATGCCACATATTAACCGTGAAGAATCAGTAACTCCAAATAGCGATTGCAAACTTATCCCTTGTTCTCCTCCTTTATGGTTCTTAAAGTTCGAAAGAATTCCATTCTTCTTCAATACATCCCCTAGACATGCGCTAGTCCTATTTGCAGTATAATCTCTTATACATGTACACCTTAATTTTCTGGAAAATTCTGAAGTCCTGTACTATGCCTGTTTGCTTAAAATAATATTTTTAGAAGGGTAACTTCGGAAAATAATAATAACTATAATAATATAAGTATTTTAGAATAGTTGTACAGACTATACACGTTGCTAGCTTACAATAAAGTTTGACCCAATGCACATCTACCTATAGCGCATGCTGCACTGACAGTATCCAATACATGTTCTTCAGTTTCAGCTAACATTGGGTTAGTCTCCACTATATCCAAACTTTGTAAAAGTCCACTTTGAGCAATCTCTTCAGCAATAAACAAACCTTCTCTCAACGACAACCCTCCTTCAACTCTAGTACCTGTAGCTGGAACGAATGATGGGTCAATAGCATCAACATCATAGGACAAATGTACTGGACAATCGCGATTTGGATTAACTTTGTCCAAGGCCATTTCAACAACTTTTCCTATTCCATATTTGTCAACGTGATACATTGAAAAGGCTGCAATGTTGTGTTTACGTAAAATTTCCTTTTCTCCATCATCAACATCTCTTAACCCGATATAAACCAATTTGTTGGATTTTAATACTTGAGGCACCCAAGAAAATTCTGGTGGGTAGCTGTCTCTATCGATACCCATGATAAAACTCAATGGACAACCGTGTAAATTGCCTGAATCAGTGGTTTTTGGAGTGTTAATATCAGCATGAGCATCAACCCAAACGACACAAGTAGATGGATCGTGTACCAAACTTGCACTAACAGTAGCAGTTCCAATAGAGTGATCACCACCAATGGTAATCGGCAACTTACCTTCTGCCAAACTTCCCTTGACAGCATCATGAATTTTTTGACAAGATTCGCTGACAATTTTTGAATTCTTAACACCAAAATCGTCCTTATCATTAGTTTTCATTTTTTCGTAATCAGTACCTTCCAATGGTTCCTTTAAATCAGTCGTCCATCCTAAAGATTCAATTTGTTTTTGGAAACCAGCTTTGAGAATATAATCAGGACCCAATTCTACACCACCTTTTGGTTGACCACCTGAAAATGGTGCTGTTATTATAGAAGCTTTTTTGTCTGGATGATATTTATATTGAATTGATGACATGATAATAATAGATGTTGTTTAATATAATGAATATTTTAAAATGATACTCGAAAGACAATAAAGAAAAAAGACAAAGAGGGAAAAGGAAATCAAAAAAATAATAATCTAAAAGATAAAGAGATTTCTTTAATCTATTTATATTAAATAAGTTTACTAGAATTAATGACATAATGATAAACTTGAAAAAAAAAAAGGCTCGAAAAGCCATAAAATAGATAACTATTATGATGATTGTGTTTAAGTTTGAATTTCAATTTTTTCATGTTTGCGCGACTTAAAATTGTTTCATTAATGGCAACCAAATGCGATGAGATTGATGGAAAAAGTTCTGTCAACTGCCATTTACGATACGACGAGAAAAAAAAATATACAGATAGTATTGAAACACATCATGAACGGCAACCTGTCATCACTGCGGAAACTGAAATTGTCTCCAATAAGAACTTTTAGAGGTGCGGAGTTCATGACCCAGAAAGAAACTAAATGCCCAATGGTTGTGGATTATTCTAGCCAAAGGTTGCCTTTAGGGGAAAACCCCACGTCCATTTTTGATGATAATCTGTACAACCGAGACTCTGACCCCAAAACAAGGCTCACCACCAAGAAGTAATGACTATCTCCACTTTTAAAGTTCTATTTATGGATGTAACCAGGTCTGTTCTTTTTCAAAATGCCACTAATTGAATATATTATGGTCTATATCTAAAATCTACTTCCATAACAGAGGCAACTTTCTGTATGCACTTAGCCATTTCTTGCTTCTCTCTCGTAATTTCGCTTATCTTGTTTACAAACAAACTTGACCATGCATATTGACAACAAGTCCAATGTTGCCTTTTCAAAAGCTGCCAATAAAGTGAATCAAATTATTTATAGAAATATTTTTTCTATAAAACATCACTGTAACTTTAAATTAACTACAACATGTATCTTGCGTTTATGCGTTAATATGATCAATTAAATGTGTAACAAGTGAATTTTATTCTATACAATTCCACATAGAAGAATGAACCAAAGAAAATCTAAGAAATCGAGAAAAAAAAAATATTCCACAAATTGCAACATCATCTGAAAAAGCGGCAGCCACGTTTTTCGATTAACATTTCTTCCTACTTTCGTGTCATCAACCGACAATTGAACATTATAAGTACCACATCCTTTGTACTCGTCTGACTTTTAAATCTTGGCCAAGGATTTCGTTAAACAACAACTATATATTGATCCCAAGTACCCAACTATTCATTTGTTGTTGTTGTTGTTGTTTTCTTTCTTTCTTTTTTCCTGTGTGTGTGTGTTTGTGGAATAGTTTAAACGGTTATTTAGTTTTCAATTCCCAATGAAGTTCGGTAAAACATATGTGACCCATCAGATTCCAGAATGGTCTATCTATTATATGAACTACAAGCAACTTAAAAAGATAATCAAGTCAATCGATTCTGCTGCCAATACCAATGTCGATGAAAGTAAATATCCAGAAGTTATCTCCGACACATTAGGATCCTTCTTCTATGATTTAGATAGAGATATAGAGAAGGTGGATTCGTTTTACAACACCAAATTTAAGGAGTATAATCGTCGTTTGAATAAGATCTTCCAAGTTTTAGGTTACCAAGATGGGCAGATCACACATAATATCGAATCAAGCGAGGAATTAGACGAAATCATCAACATTTTAATAGAACTAAAGAGTCTATTCCGAAACTTGAAATGGTTTGCTGAATTAAACCATAAAGGATTTATCAAGATCTTGAAGAAGTTAGATAAGAAATTGACTTCGATTTTAAGCCAGCATAGCGGTGTTTCGGTTGGTGGTGTTTCTAATCATAACCAAGAAGCTTATATGGGTAGTAGAATCAATGCCTTGCCCTTTGCAAATGGCACAGAGGCTTCCAATTGTTTGGATAGTATTCATCATATTTTATCGAGAATCGAAACCAGAAACGATGTCGTCCAGGAAACTATCCCAGTTGAAAACAACGAAACTTCAATAAGTGCTCTCATTAAAAATGACGACTTTGAAGGATTGAAGAAACATATCACTATTAAAAGTTCTCAAAAGTTCTTGATATCCACTTTAAACAAAGCTGCATTGGCTAATTCCACCAAATGTATTGACGTTATTTGGAATCAACTTGATATGTTATATGATGATTCCGATTTCAACGGTAGAAACTTTTTCCACCAGCATATTATTAGTTTAGGAAAAGCTCAGTTCATTAGAGAGGAACAAATTGTCCCTGGAGAAGTAACAAATAGACTTATTGGAGGTGATAATGGTCCTGATAACAGTAATAAAAACGACAACCCTATTGGATTACTTTACATTCTCAACAAATTGAAACATAAAAGGTTGATTTTGGCTGAAGATCATTACCACCGTACACCATTGCATTATGCTTCTCAATATGGGTTGGTTGAAGTAACAAGATATTTAGTAGAGTTTGGGGTTAAATGGGGATTGATTAATACATCGATTTCTATAGATGATGTTAGTATTTGGGGAGACCAAGAAGGGTTAACACCTTTACACTTGTCAATTATAGGTAAACATCCTAAAACCACTGAAACTTTGCTCGGTTTCAACAAGGCGCAAACTTTGACATGCCCCAATTTATTGTTGTTGGCAGTTCGTTTGAATTCACCGCAAATTTTAAACTCCCTTATCGTTGAAGGTAACATTGATGTCAACTACACCGATATAGATCATCGTAATGAGACTGCTTTATACATTGCTTCTAAATTGAATCATCCTGATTTGGTTGAGTTTCTATTAGAATCAAATGCAAACACTGAGATTGGGGAAAATGTATTCGGTTGGACACCAATTTTCATTGCTGCCAGTGAAGGATTCATGACGATCGTTAAATTATTAAAAGAATATGGCGCCTCGTATGATATCGTGGACGATTCAGGCTGGTTACCAATGGAACATGCCTGTCTTAGAGGTCATTTGGATGTCACTGATCTTTTGCTTCCTAAGAATGAAAAATTATTGTTGTACGACATGTACCACCCAGAAAACAATTTGCCAAGAATACCAAGTCTTGCTGCTAGTCCTGTGTTAACTGGTTCAGATGATGGAACTGTTTCGACCTCTAGTATCGATAAACTCCCTGAACCACAAAAAAACACGGTTAATCAATTCTATAAGCAATTGAAGAATAATTCTTCAAACAACGTTTCCAGATCGACATCACCAAAACGTAACAAGAGATATAAACCAGTGAAATCTTTTGGTCACCGATATTTGAATGAAGATGAATCTTTGATATTGCTTACTTTGGGTACTACCGATTTGCGTGACACCAATGTCCCTGTTGAATTAAACAAAGTCTCTTTAGCTAAGAGTTTTGCTACCGAATTGGATACTGCTTTATCATTATCAATTACTTGTCGTCATAAATTGACAAATAATCCAGTGGAACCGCCCGTGGTTGTTGATTTACCATTAGAAGATTTCCATGGAAGTGCCACCGATCCTATTTCATTTAAGTTATCAAATGATTTGACTGTGAATGATGTGATAATTACTTTTGATATAATTCCAACTTATCAAGTTAACAAAAAGGTGATCGGAAGAGCAATCGCGTTACTTAAAGATGCATACACCAAAGTAGGACCAAATTTGCGCTCATTAAATAATAGCATTGCTATTCCAATAATTGAATCAACAAACCTTGACATTTTAGGGACAATCAGATTTGAATACTTGCAAGTCTTACCTTTCAAACACAAAGCTATGAGTATTGCAAGAAGCGACACTTACTGGAAACAGCTTGTGTCCACTAGAGTAATCGGTCATCGTGGTTTAGGTAAAAACTTGAGTGGCAAGAAATCATTGCAATTGGGTGAAAACACTGTTGAATCATTTATTGCTGCTGCATCATTGGGTGCTTCCTATGTTGAGTTTGATGTTCAATTAACAAAAGATCATGTCCCTGTTGTTTACCATGATTTCACTGTTGCAGAGTCTGGGGTGGATATTCCAATGCATTTGTTAACTTTAGAGCAATTTATGGGATTTAATACACCCACAGAAAAACCCACTCATACAGTTGATGACGAAGTTTTAACTAGGGGGAAACAGAGAGCTCAATCATCGTATCAATTGTCAAATAATCACAATGACGATATTGAGAAAGAGTTTGCTAATCAAAGGGATGAAAGAATGAAATTCACTAAAACATGGAAAAACCAAGGTTATAAAGGGAATTTGAGAGGTTCATCTGTTGCTTCTAATTTTGTCACATTGCGAGAACTTTTCCGTAAATTACCAAATAATGTTGGTTTCAACATAGAAGTGAAATATCCTATGTTGGATGAAGCTCAATTAGAAGATATGGGAGAAATTGGTGTCGATTTGAATTTTTTCGTTGATACCATTTTGAAAGTTATATACGATGAAAACACCACTGGAAGAGACATTGTATTTTCTTCGTTCCATCCAGATATTTGTTTATTGTTATCATTGAAACAACCAACCATGCCGGTTTTGTTTTTGACAGAAGCTGGTACAGCACCGATGTATGATATTAGAGCAAGTTCTTTGCAGAATGCTGTCAGATTTTCTAAAAAATGGAATTTGTTGGGTATTGTATCCAATGCATTGGCATTAATCAAAACACCTAGATTGGCCCAAGTTGTTAAATCGATGGGATTGGTTTGTGTTACCTATGGTACTGAGAACAACGAACCCGAATTGGCTAAAATTCAAATGAGAGCTGGTGTTGATGCTGTCATTGTGGATAGTGTTTTAGCAGTTAGAGAAGGATTAAGGGAACATAATGAAACCATGAATGAGTTTGAGGATTCCCCTACTGAATAGAAATTTTATATATTAAATACTAAATTAGAGAGAGATATAGATTTGTTAGTTGTTTCTTGGATTCTTACATAGCATTGTTTGTATCACGATGTACTTACTAGTGATTGAACCAACCGTGCGATTTTCCAAATTGCCTTTTTTCGGATTCGATTTTGTCAAATATCTTTCTTGAAAGTTGCCGAGAAATCAAGCTTTTTCATTGAAAACAACATAATTTACAACATATCATGAGTGAAACCAACAATCCTGCCTCGTCCAATGATAAGAAACCAGTAGTGTTTGCTGTTCCATCTTCTTCCACCCGAAGAGGAATAAATGCTGTGCATGTCAACTCAGCTCGTGAAATGGTCAGGTTACACACGCAAGGAAGAAATCCACCAGCTGCTAGACAAGCCAACGTGCCCTCTATTCCAAGCAGAGTAGTGGAAGCTTCTCATGCTCCAACGAAAAAAGCTACAGACTCAATGCCATCCAAGTTCCCCAACATTCAGATTCCATTACATCACGATGAAACAGAATGTAAAAATCCACAATGTCAACACTGTGGACAAATTATTATCCCCTCGCCTCAATCATCTTATCCAATTCAAGACAAACCTTCTATATCAGTAAATGGCTGGAGTGTATTTACCACCAAGAAACCTATACTTAATTCCTTGGAGTTGGACCATTTAGCAGAGACCAAGTTTGAGTTCCCCTTACCAGAAATGATATTTGGAAATAACAATGTTAGGATACGTAATGATGTTACCGGTGGAACAATAGAATTTAATGCCATTGATGCATTGAGCTCGTTGGATCCAAATTGTCCTTTGAAAGTTAGTTGTCATGAGGAATGGTTGAAATCTAGACGATCGAAACATGCAAGTTTAAAACAGGAACAATCACTCAAAAAAGATCTTTCAGAATTCACAGAGAATCTAGATGGGTTGAAACCATATGATTGGACGTATTCGACAAATTATAAAGGTACATTACAAAATCTTGATTTGAAATCTTCGACATTGCATGAGATCCCAATTGATAAATTGACAAAACCTGATCCTATTTTATTTTTCGATGAAGCAATTTTATTTGAAGATGAATTAGCTGACAATGGGATATCGATATTGAGTTATAAAATCAGAGTTATGCCCACTTGTTTGTTATTGTTGTGTCGATTTTTCCTCCGAATCGATGATGTTATATTCAGAGTTAGAGATACAAGATGTTACATTGATTTTGAAACTAATACACTTACCAGAGAATACAAGGTACAAGAGCAAGAGTATGATAAAGTTATGAGTTTGGTTAAAGTGAAAAATAACAAAGATCCAAAGAAACTATTTAGGGATTCAAATTGGGTCAGTCAGAACATACCTGTTCTCAATAAGGAAATCGAAACAATTGTTGTAAATACCGAAACTTAGATATTGTACAGTATATATAGAAAATTGAATTACATTTGCTGACCGTCTATGAATGAAAAGGTGTGTCAACAGGTTGCAGGAGTTTTGTAGAGTTTTGATTTACATTGCACGAAACGCATTTTTTTACCCTAACCAACTCAGTAAAAGAAGTTCCACCAAAAGAAAATTTTTTTTTTTTTCTTCGTTTTCAGCCTAACTTTCAAGTACTTTAGATCTACCACAACTAATCATGTTCAATTCTATAAGTCGAGGGGTATTTGCATCTTCAACTAGATTCACAAGAGTAGCAAGATTTTTGCATCAAGTGCCCAAATTGGAATCTCATGAAACATGGACTCAAGAAGGAATACCAGGTTTTTTGTCTCCAAAAGGTTATAACTTGGCATGGACCGATTATCAAAACTATTTATTAACTAATTTAACTTTATTGACAAATGGAACATCACTGGAATATAAAACACCATATCAAACATTGTTGCACACAGCCAAGCAAACTACACAACAACATGTTTTCCATTATGCATCGATGGCTCACAATAATCATTTCTTTTTCCAACAATTAGACACTAAAGAAAATGCATCGAAAACCAAACCATCGAGATTTCTTATGGAAAAGTTAATGCATGAAGACATTTTGGATCTTGATCAATTAAGAAATAAGTTGTTGACGATGGCAGAAAATACATATGGCCAAGGTTGGATATTTTTGGTGGAAACAGAAGACAAAAATTTGAAATTCATCAATTGTCACAATGACGGTACTCCATATTATTATGCTAAGCAACAATTATTAGACTTAAATGGTGGAATAGATGAAGGAAACTTTAGCTATTTAGAGAATTTGAAATCCAGAGCATTAAACAACGAAAAAGATTATACTTTACCAATATTAGCCATAAACTACTGGGACTATATGTATATTCCAGACTATGGTGTAACTGGTAAATCTGATTATTTGAATAAGTTATGGGATCACATTAATTGGGACGTTGTAAATAAGAGATTGTTCCAAATATAGAGAAGCACATATCTTGTAAGTACACTTGTATATATATATACCATCATACAAAATAACAAAAATGAAACTACAGATTCAACATGGAAATTCTAAAGCTAGGAGTTCTGTTGTACTGTATGCAGATATCGTGTCCTCATTAATTATCAGCTGGTATGTATTCAACTTTATTTGAATTTCGTCTACTTCTTGCATTATTTGTAGCAACGTGGGATCATCATACCAATTGATAGGTAGGTCCGATATCAATACCGGGATTTCAGTTACCATATTCTCAAGTTCTCTCCATTTCCTGACAAGCTCATAATACTGTTTCCGCTTGGCACCTTCCTCAGGGTCGTTTTCCACTTGAGCTTGTTTCTTGCTAACATATTCTTTATTTAATGTCATAAGTGTTTTGTTTAACTCGCCTAGACCGTCAAGTATTGGTTTGACTACATTTTTAATCAAATTATAATTTCCTGATTGCAAGTCATTTTGATTTTTACTGTTAGCTATCTTTTGAAAAACCAAGCCGGTATCATTTTCGTCATAATTGTAAAGCTCATTTAGCATGTTCAGTATTCGCTGTTCAGATTGATTTAAATCAGATTGATGGGTGGATTTTAGTATTGGTTCTATCATTAACAAATACTGTAATAATAATTTTTCGGTTTTAATCTCATTATTCTGTAACTTTAAAAAATCTAACAACTCTTGATTTGATTCTATACCCATCTGGTCTTTAATTGCTTTCAATCGAGTATCCAATTCAGTCTGATTAGACTTCTGATTTAGCTCTTGAAGTTTGTTCAAATATAGTAGATGGTTTAGCTTGTGGTTCAATTTTTTGTACAAATGATAATATTTATGCTCCAACTGCTTTACATTCGAAGCAGACTGTTGGGAGCTGGATTTAACTTTAGGTATACCATATTTATGAAATTTCAAAAGTGTTTCATCTAAAATTTCGTCACAAACTTTTCCTAATTCGTCGGACATGATTCCTATGACTTTGCTTTTGAAGGTGACTTTATGGACGTGCCATATTTACATTTTTGTTGTGGTTTTTCTTCCTTTCTCGGTCCATTTCACAACCGACAGAACCAATTTCGCGAGAAAAAAAATTGAACCAATTCAAAGGGCAGAAAAAAATGCACACCTAAAAAATGTGTTGGAAATACATCATTCAAATCAAACGTTGACAACAGTATACCACCCCCTCAACCCAATGTCGTCAGATCCAGTATTAGTTAAGAAAAAGTTATTGCAAATTGCCTCAACTGGAAAATATGCCACATTTACTCCAGAACAATTACATGCCCATTACGAAGAATTACAAGATTTTTTGATCTTAAACCAAGATTCTTTACTAGACTCAATTGAATTGTTTAATCTATACGAACTCCAATTTTATTTATCAATTTTGACATTACACGATATTGAAGCCAAAAATGTGTTAGACAAGATATGTGATCAATTTGATTTCAAGGATAGCAACAAGAATAAGGGGAGATCGCAAAGAATTAAAATCTTACAAAGTGTATATGTTGAACTGAAAGGTGAAATCGAAACGGCATCCAAATTGTTGAGTGAAGACCCCGATGAACTTAGACTACTGAGACGTTTAACAACATTAAGCAGACATGACAAGAACCCCACCAAATACATAAATAATTTGATATATTATTTGAATTTACAACCCAGTGATTTAATTGCATGGGCCGAGTTGTCTGAACAGTATCAAAAATTGGGTAATTACGACAAGTCTATATATTGCTTAAAGGAAGTAGTGTTGCAGAATCCTTTAGCTTATCCTATTTTTTACAAGATTGGCTTATTATACTATTATTTGTTTTTGCAGAATGAAGGCAATTTGAAAACTGACAAAAAAGATAAATTGTTTGAGTTGATGAAGATTTTGATCAATTCTAGAGACAACTATTTGTACTCACTTGAAATTAATGACAAGTATGAGAAGAATTGGGTTGGTTTGAAAACAATTGTGAGTTTACCCTTCAATGATAAATTAAAAAAGATCAGTGAAAGCAGTAAAGAAATCAAGGATTATTTAAACTATAATGAAAAGTTGAAACCTATAATTGATCGTAAATTAAAGGAATTGAATATTTCAATATAAAAAAAATGTTACAGAATTGAATAAATACTTGTAGATGAAAATAGTAAATATATTCTTAGCCTAGCTATAAAAATATAAAAAATATAAAAAAATAATCAATAGCTAATAAAAAGATAAAGTAAAAAAAAAATAATCAAGCGCTAGGTTTCATTAATTGGAAGTACTTCATTTCTGTCATTCCATCATATGTCAGCCATAAAGCAACAGCATGGACATTTATTTTTTGGAAGCACATTTGCATTCAGTTTCGGAAGCACATTTGCAGTCAGCACCACAAGAGCAGCCAGATGCGTAGTTAACTAATTCGAATTTAGACATTGTTGATGATATTATTTTGATTTATGATAATTGATATTCTGATGTGAATAATGTAGAAAGTAAAGAAAAACAAAAAACTTCAGAAGTTGGGGAAAATATTGGACGTATTTATAGTTTTCTGAATGATCTAAAACCAAAAAGAAAAAAGATCAGTAGATTTTGGTGTTGGGCCTTTGATCTTAATGCAGCAAAAAAAATATAGGAGCCTGATAGACTGCATATAACAATATGCTAGCAAAAATGGCTCAGCCAAAGAAATTAATACTGTTGCTCCCATATTTGCCGCACGTATTTGGGTTCGCCCCCTCCCCTTCCCCCCTACGCAGAAAAAAGTTTCTTGGAACCAATTCTGTGTTCCGGCAGGTATAGAATTACCGATCTACTGTTGGCTGGAATGGGCTTTAGCTTTACCGTTGACATAACAATATTTTTAAGCATTTCTTCCAATTCAATATTTTCAACTAAAGAAACAAAGCATAAAAAAATAAGCCAAAAACACAAAGAGAACTCTTGAGTGCAAATCACCAAGAGTTTTGCATTTACTCCATTGTTTTAAAGGAAGCTTATTCTTGCCCATTGAATACTTTACTCCCTATTAAACTAAAACTAAGTTTCTTATCGCCCAACTTTTCTTGAACAGTGATTGGCTGCTGCATATTGGTGCAATGTTGGGTCATGCAGCTTTAGCAACTGTATACACACCTTATAATTGGATGCTTAATTACTGGTAGCACAAATTGTTTTCCCTTAGAATGTTTTCCTCCTTGGTGTAAGGGCTTCATTGCCATTATGACATGGGAACCATAACAAATCAAACAGGTTGTAGCTTACTGTACAGTAATCATATCCATAAGTTAATATACTATTCAATGTATTTGATTGAAATTGGTCACCGTTGCCGAAACATCACGAACGGCAAACTCGAAAGAGTTATTGCAAAAGTTTATAATGTTAAAACCTACACGTGTTATTCAAGCTATTCTGTTTGTGTTTGTTTTGCATCAAAACGTTACCGTACAAACTTTGTTAATGAGGAATGTAAAATTGAAATTACTCTATAATCCTATGGAGACTTGCTAAGCAACAACAATTACATTGTTTGGTTATGAACATACTTTTATTTAGTTCTCTATACAACCTCTAACATTACTACCTTATATACACATGACAATTAAGGAATAAAATCAATAAAAAAAAACAGCCAAAAGGAAATCACTTACTAATCTAAAATTCCCCTTTGTAGTTCAAGTCGTCTCTAGACAAGACATCTTCTAATATACCGGCAGCAGCGGCAACCAAACCAAGGAATGGTCGTGATGGATCCAATACTTTCGACAAGTATTCTGGGTGATATTGAGTCCCAACAAAAAATTTATGATCTTTTAATTCGATCATCTCCATTCTCTTCCCAGTTTCATCTTTACCAATGAATTTTAAGCCTCGTTTTTCAATATCATCAATCAATAGAGGGTTCACTTCGTATCTATGTCTGTGTCTTTCGTAAACTGCATCAGCGCCACCATATAATTTTCTCAAGTTGGACCATTCTGAGTCTTGGACGAATTTGGTTTGATGGATTCCCAATCTCATAGTTCCTCCTAATTTGACTTGGTCAACATCTGGCATGTAGACTACGGAAGCATCTTTTTCTTCAATATTACTATCAAATTCCATGGAAGTAGAATGGGAAACACCTAATACACTTCTGACAAACTCAATAACGGCAATTTGTAAACCTAAACAAACACCCAAATAAGGAACATTGTTTTCTCTTGCGTATTTGGCAGCAGCAACCATACCTTCAATACCTCTTGAACCAAATCCACCAGGTACTAAAATACCATCTGCTTGACAAACAAAGTGCCATGCCTTGTGGTACTTGGATAAGTTTTCTTTTTTGGTGTCTTCTTCCAAGTCGGAAGATTCGACCCATTCGATTTTCAATCTTCTGTTACATCTCATGGAGGCGTGTTCTAACGACTTGATAACTGATAAGTATGAATCGTGTAAATGAGTATACTTTCCAACTAATGCAATAGTGACAGTTTCAAAAGACTTGTCATGGCTACTTGTTAAATGTCTCCATTTGCTCAACAATGCCTCACCCTTAGCCAAAGATTGTTTGTCAATTTCACCAATTGCTAATCTCTTAGTTAAGTAATTCATGACTTTTTGTTGTTTCAATAATAATGGGACATGATAAGTTGAGTTGACATCATGAACGGCAATAACTTGTTCTGGACCAACATGACAGAACATACCTATCTTCTCGATTGTAGCATGTTCCAATTCTTCTTGACATCTACAAGCAATCATATCTGGAGTCAACCCCAATGATCTCAAATCTTTGATTGCTGCTTGTGTTGGTTTTGTCTTTTGTTCACCATGAATGACAGGAACCAAAGAAACATGGATTAATGCAAAATTTTCGTTACCTACTCTGAATTGGAATTGTCTCAATGCTTCAACAAAAGGAGCACTTTCAATGTCACCGACGGTACCACCAAGTTCAACAATACAAACTTCTGGTTCCAATCCAGTATCATCAACAGGGATACGTGCCACTCTTTCAATCCAATCTTGAATTGCATTGGTGATATGAGGGACTACTTGAACGGTTTTACCCAAGTAATCACCATTTCTTTCCTTTTCAATAACATGCGAATAGATTTTACCAGTGGTAATGTTGTGGTTTCTTGTCAAGGTAATGTTTAAATAACGTTCATAATTACCCAAATCCAAATCAACTTCACCACCATCATCTAAAACAAAACATTCCCCATGTTCTAATGGAGACATGGTACCAGCATCGATGTTCATATAAGGGTCAATTTTGATTGAAGTAACTCTCAACCCTAAAGTTTTGAATAACAACCCCGTTGAAGAGGCTAAAACACCTTTACCAATACCGGAAATAACACCACCTGAGACAACGACGTATTTCATGATTACTTGCTAATAGAGAGATGGAGGGAATTAAAAAGTACTTATTGTTGTTATTGTTGATTCGTTGATACAAAAAAATATAATGTAAACACGTCCGTCAACTATAATTTAAAAAAAAATGATAAAAAAACACAAAAAATCAAACCCAATTAATGGAATAAACTAACGTGAATAAACAAACGGTATTATTAAAGTAGGATTGATGGTTATATATACAAACTATGCCCTCCTAAATGTGATGATTTAAGCGGGAAGAAACAAAAGAGAAGAGAAAGGAAAGAAGCAAGAGAAACATTTTCATGAAAAAGAAAAAAAAAAATTGAGGAAATCGATGAGATTGTCTCTGCGCACAACTCTGTACTAGACAGAGATGATGCGTGAAGTATCAGAGAAAAAATTTTACGATTTTTGTAGACTTCTGAAATGGGAAATATGGTGTACTTGCTCTATATATGTGTTGGCTAGATTATACACCATCTTGAGTACTTTAGAAGGAGTTAATCCAAAATAAAAATATAAAAATAAAAACATTGCTCAAGAGGTACCTTTGACTAGCGTAAACATCAATATTTGCCTCTGAAGTCGTAATGACTTGTCTGTCTTTCTTCATTCATTAAAACCATGAACTAAAGAAAGCAACGGCCAACACTACAACAATTATCAAGAAATATAGTTAGTAATTTATGATTGCCAATTTCTATACAATTTTCACACCACCAATTTCGTTATTCTCGTCTATCAACAACTGGGCTTTCCCTTGTTTTATCAAATAATCTTTGATGATTTTCACTAGAAAAGTTTCATCCAAATTGTGGAGATCTTGTGGCACAGTGGTTTCTTCACTTTTTGTAAGTTCGTAAATTGTCAAAACTGTCCCCTTTTGACCCGTATCGTCGACATATTGATATAATAAGTCACCCCAATCGACTAGTGATCTCCAATATATATATACACCCAACTCTGGTTTTTTGGGATTAATGAATTCTGCTTTTTTGTTATGAATTAGATGTTTTACTATTAGTTTTTGGAAATCTGAATTGACTTGACGATTTATGGTTTTATTGATGAATATAGAAGAAAGCAGTGAAAGTGGAACCTCTAATTGTGAGTGTTTGGGTATTCCTTCAATTGATAATGACGTGATTCTATAGTACTCGCAATAGTGTAATATTATTGATACCCATGAGTCTAGTTGTTGGTTCAAGACAGTGGTGTTGGGCTGCTGTGTGTAAAATGGTGGAAATGAGTAGATCTTCGGAAACTCAAACTGCAATATTGGATCTGACATGACTGTGTATAATTGTGTTTGATGAACGGTTTTCGTTGTTTTGGGGCAAGAGACTTTCTTGAGTTCATGATTTATCTACCGCAACGACAAAAAAAAATCAAAAAATTAAGAATCATGTCAATCTCAGCAAGAGAAATGAGATTACAAGTGGCAATTCGTATACTTAAAACATGGCCAATGGTGGTCTTCATTGCCTCAATTTAGTACTACATTAAACATATTCTCACCCTAATTTCACATTAAACATGCTTTACTTTTTATATTTCTTTTTTTTGTAAATAAAAAAAGTAAAAAAAATTCGATAATTAACCAAAACTAAAAATACATGAAATGATAATATATGTATAAATATTTCTCAAAGCTTCTTTTGTTTTTATGAACTTAAGCTTCAGCTAATTCTCTCAAACGACGAATGGTAGATCTGACAGTAGCGGCAGCAGCAGTAGAAACAGTGTAAGCACCACCAGCAACGGTTTTCTTACAAGATTTACAGTTCCAGATACCAGTAGCACCTCTTTGAACAGTTCTTTTACCACAGAATGAACAATCGTATTTGGCATGTTGTTGAACTTCCAATTTCTTGGTTTGTCTTCTCAATGATGAACCATATCTGACACCAAATTTACCGGTGATTCCTACCTTCTTTGTTCTTTTAGTCCTATTCAAAAAAAAAAAATAATAAGTTAGTATAACTGTGTTTATTACCCAAAGTCTAGTGTGAGTTGAAAATTGAGTTGTTATGGACCTTGACAATTTGATAAAATGCCAAAATTACATGTTACGTGTTTTTGTTCAATAGATTTGTAGATAGTTGTAAATGACGTCTCTTGTTTTATATGAATCTGGCCTGTTTATTGATGAACTCTTGACACTCTTTTGTTAGGTCATTTTTTCATTTCCTTAATTTCAAAATTGATACTTCCATTCCTTAATCTATGACTCCTCTTATCTCTTGATTCATCTATATCTGATGCTTTCTATTCATCCAAACTCATTTTTCACACACTTTGACTACCGTATCTGTCACATACATTTTCTGTTAGTTATGTAGTTAATAATGTATTTCAAAAAAGAGTTTGTAAAAAATTAACAGAACTTTTTTTTTCAGTATTGGCAGAGTCAGCGAGAGCTGTAGAAAGTGTTTCAATATGCAGGCTCTAGTAAAGTATAGCACCTTCGCACTCGTCATTACTAACAAAAAAACAAAATTGCTTAATGTGCGAGGTGCAAGTGAATCAAATAAACCAGTCACGTGTATAAAAATTGTTTTAGGGCTACAGCCCTAAATGTCAAATCAACTAAAACCATTTTAGATCTGTACTATGTCTAAAAATTGTAAACTGTCTCCACTGTAGCCACATGTGTATTATAAATAAAGTAAACTAGAAACTATAACTTCTTATACAAAATTGAAAAAAAAAACTAAATAAACCAAAAGAAGAGAAAAGACAATAAAAAACTGCTAGCAAAGTTTCAATTCTAACCTTAGAATATATTCAATCAGCAATTGTTATCACTCAAGTATTTCTAGGAAATAAATCGACTGGTTCCATATCGACATCTTCGTCTTCATTTAGAACTAAAGGTAGTGTTTGGTTTTCTCCATTCGGAAATACTGCTGGCTGTTCTATTTGGGGTGCATTCTGTGGGTTATTAATAATAGTATTCTGTGCTCTTTGTTGTTGTAGAGGTGGTTGTAATCGCAACTGGCCTTCATTTGGAAGTTGATCTGGAGCTTGGGTTTCAATTTGACCACGATTTTGTAAATTTTCTTGCTCTAGCTGTGGTTCTTGCTGTTGCTGTTGTTGGCGTTGCTGCACCAATTGTTGATTCAATCTATTTTGATGCTCTAGTAATCTCTGTTGATGGTGATTCCTGATTAGTCTTTGGAAGTGCTCTCTCATTTCATCAGGACCCATGTTGCCTTCGTTAAGCTCTCTGAATATTTCACGATTTATTTCTGCCATATCAGGATGCCCTAAATCTGCAGTGACACCTAATCCACGTCTTCGTTCCCAAATATTCATTTCTTCTTCATCCATATCAATATCTCCATTCAAAAATCTCCTTCTACGTTCATTGAACAAAGTGTGAATATCACCTTGGTCAATTTGATATGTTCTTTCTTCAACAACTTGATTCAAATAATTACGCAATTGGTTAACACCGTGCCCACTGAAAACACAAAACAAAGATTTCTGGTGTTCGTTAAAATCTGAAGGTGGTTCACGACAATACTGTGTTATTTCTCTTCTTAAAAATGAAGATATACCAGTAAGTGACAAATGTGTTAATTTTGGACAATTTTTCAATAGCAAATAAATTGGTCCAATAGTAAGGTTCGTACAGTATGAAAGATGTACCCTTTCAAGACAATCCTGTTCACCACGACGTCTAACTAGCTCTAAAATTCCCAAATCTGTAATCATGGAACATTTGACCAATCCGATTCTCCGCAATTTCGGCAAGTTTGCTAATTCAACTAGTGTCCAATCTGTCAACTGTGAACAGCATGCTAAATCAATGTATTGTATTCTATGGCAGTATCTCACTAAAGCTGCTACTCCGTAATCAGTAATCAACCCACAATGGCCCAAATGGATATAATGCAAACTTCTTCCCAATTGACTCAATGCCCTTAACGATGCATCTGTTATCTGCATACATTTCGACAAGACGACATTTCTCAATCTTGGAGCACAGGAAACAAGCTTTTCTACCAATCTATCAGTAATGGCATTGCAACCCGTTATATCAATGATTCTCAATTTTTCCAAAATGTGTCCTTCTGGAATAGATTCAAATAATTTGTCGGTGATTCCTGGGGCATTACTAATTCTAAACTCCCTTAGTTGTGTCAAGTCTAAAAATATGCTTTTCAAATACTTGTCGGTGACATTTTCACACCCATGTAAATCAATTTCAACTAATGATTTACAATTCTCATACATTACCAATATACTTTCATCGGTAATATTAGTGCTTGAATTAAATTTGACACGTTTAAGCATTGGACATGATCTCAATAGCTTTATTATAGCTTCTTCGGAAACGTTGCCACAGCCCGGGGCGTATAATCCTTGCAATCGCGGACAGTTGTTGGCCAATGCATTAATAATATCATCATGTATATCAGTCACACCAGTTAAATCAATCGACTGTAACCTTTCACAGCCATTTAATACTTGAGTGATGGGATACCGCGTAAGCTTAGCACAATTGACTAAAGTCAACCTTTCTAATCTAGGACATCCTATAAACAAACTTAGCAACTCGTCATCTACTAATTTGGTCATAAATGACAAATTCAATCTCTTGATAAATTGGCGATAATCCCAATGAGTAACTGATTTGTTTATTTCCATAACTTCTTTTATCTTCTTGAATGCAGAATCATTCTGCATATGAGGACGGAACCATAACATTTCAATGATCAAATCAGCGATTTCGGAGCATGTTGTTAATAAAGAATACCAGTCTCTTCTCTCTAAATAGTGAAATATTTGTAATAATATTTCTGTTGGTAATCTCAAAAGAGAACGCTTATCGATTTGGTTGTTGTGATCCAAAAATGGACCGTGAGGGCGTTTAATGCTTGATAACCTTCTTTTGTTGACTAGGGACTTTCTTAACTCTTCGTAATCATTATATTCATTATCCATAACAAAATCACCATCATATGTGTGCATTTTGTGGTTGCTATTGCTATGGTTACTGTTGTCGTTGCTCATTTCACCATCGATATTCATTTCGTTGTTGCTATCTGGTGACGATTCTTGTTTCAACTCGTGTAGTGTCTTAATTGTGTTTCCTGTCTCAGGCATGTTAGACAAGTCGTCTAGACTGGTAGGTGAACTCATTGATGATATAAATCAAAGAAAAAAGAGTTATGAATAATCTTGAGTTTGATGGGGGAGTTGTTGTTGTTGTGAAAGTACTTTGAAACGTTGGCAAATAAGGAGAGAAAATCAAAAACTCTTTGAACTCTTTCTTTTTTTTCTTTTCTTATTTTATGTCGTTCAAGTATTGTATGTTTTTGTGTATGTTTTCTTTTTCCCAAAAAAAAAATCAAGAATCAAAAAAGAAAATGAGAATGAGAATGAGAATGTGTTGTGTTGTGTTTCTTTGTTTATGGAATGTGTGTAATTAGAAGAACTCTCCCAATATCAAAATCTATTTTAAACTAAAATATGTTCAGAAGTTTTTTGCAAAGTATTGTCAGTTGATACTGACCAGAACAACGATGGCCAATGACGTGCTTTAACTTCAAGAAATCAATCAATATTTTTGGAGTGTCAAGACAAAATTACAAACAAATCTAAATTTCCTACTAATAAAATCAATTACAGAACACACTATTATCAAAAAATTGGTTTGCAAATAATATGTATTAAACACAAGACACTCAAATTGGTAGTAAGTGAAAGTAGTTTTTAACTAATAAAAAGATAAAAAGAAATAAAGTTGAATAAAAAGGTTTGGAATTTGACTTTGACTTTGGGTGGTGGTAGTAGATTGTTAAACAAAGTTGATATTCACGCTTAGAGATAAATTTTGTTGTAGTGTCTGTCGGCGGTGTGAGATTGATTACGTAGGCGGATTTTGTTTCTTTCTTTCTTTCTATCGTTTTAAATTTGTTGGTGGTGTTGTTTTATCTTAAAGTACCACTTTCCTAATTTGGCTTTTGTGTCGGACAATTCCTTTTCATTTTTTTTTAAGTTTCTTTTTTTATTTATGGGTCGCCTCATTCAAATTAATATTCAATTGCTACTTCATAACACCATCATAGTATGCAACCCAAACAACCCACACACAATTTATGATTCAATTCATATGTAGTTGTAGCTGCTGAAACTGATAATTATGTAAACTACTATCTACCCAGTTATGTTCAATTCTAAATTCACCAACCGTCCTTGGTTGTAATTGTCATTGAGGTATAATTTTATTATGCAAATTGAAAAATATTTAATTTTGTTTATTTTTTGGTATATTCTTGCAACCAAATTTTTATTTAACATTTGTTTTACGATACTTGAGCTTATCAAATCAGATTGTTTAACAACCACTGCAAATACGATCTTCTCATATCTGACAACCCTAGCTTTAGCTTTTATCAGCTCCTTGGATTTACTCAGCTGTAACAGCGCCAAAGTTTTCTTTACACCTTCTACTATACTACAAAACTACAGTAAATAGTCAATTAATTATTTAACTATACAAAACCACCAATTCTAACATATCATAACTTGATCATCATACTTGCATAAATCTTCGAACCTCATTATTGGGCACCAATGAACACTTCAATTCTGTTGGCTTGAAATTACCTTTGTTCTTTCATTCAAGTGTATGCGTCTGTAGTTTGATGACAAGAAAACGCAAAGTAGAAAAAAAAATCCTTCACATTAACACTGAGTATTCAAACTCATCTTACCACACTAATCATCTATTCGTTATAATGAGTGAATTGGTCAACTATATACACGAGTTTGGGACTGCATTAAAAGAAGAAAACCCCAGTGATTTTATAAAATGTATAACTATCAGTCCTACAATTACAATAGCTAATACTCGTAAAGAGTTCCCAGAACCAAATGATGTTGATTTGTTTCATATTCCAGAAAAGTTTAGACCGGTTTTAAAATGTCATATTCAATTAATGAAAGCAGTTTATAATGAAAAATCACTCGATAAGGCATTCGATGTACTAAACCAGTTGATTTTAAATTTGATAATGGCCAGTGATTTTCTAACCAATTGGATAAATCGTCCATTAATCAAAAGTCTTAGTGAATTAGTCGCCATTTATAAAACCAAAGAAAGCAGAAACCCAGAAGACTTGGACTCATTTATTGAGGATGATGCCGATGCTTTTGGTGGGACTACACAATCTCAAAAGAGTTGTTTGGAATCTTTAGTAATAACCTTCAGAAAAGCTTGTCAATTATCTCTTGGAGATAAAAATTTAGATTCGGAATTGACTAAACGAAATGATGTCTATTATTTTTTAGCAAATTTTGTGAAATATTGCTTTAAGTTGGGTAAATTGGATTTGGCTAAATCGGTTATTAAAGCTGTGAAAAATATCAGTAATAGATTACCAGCACTTGATAGTACAGTGAAAACCAAAAAATATGGTGTTATTTATTTATATTACCAAGCTTTGATGGCATTAGATGATGGTGATTATATTGAGAGTGAAGAGAATCTCGAGTATGCAATGAAATTAATGGATGACTATCAAGATTTAAAAAGTAATCAACTTGGTCAAATTTTGTTAGTGTTAATCCCCTTAAAGTTACATAATCATGGCCAATTCCCACTGAAAAAGATCTGGTTAAAATACCCGGTTTTAAGATCTTTATATCGTGACAACTTTTTGAAAGCTATATTGGAAGGTAACATTGCCAGGTTCAATCAATCTTCAGAGAAGTTTCAAATCATATTATTGAAAAAACATTTATATGTTCTAATAGAAATGTTGAGGCCTTTGGTACATTTGCAGTTGATTAAAAAAACGTATCGTTTGATTATGGAATTGAACTCTGATTCAAAATCAAAACACTTGGTTCCTATTAGTGCATTCCAATTAGCATTAGAGTACTCAACTTTCAATAAAGACTATGAATGTGATTTCAATTTTGCTGGAGACCATTTATATGCTATCAGTAAGAGTGAAACTGAGTGTATTTTGGGGTATTTAATATCAAAGGGAAGAATAAGGGCATACCTTAGTACTCTTAAGGAGGGATATGTTGTATTTGCCAAAACAGATACTTTTCCTAAACCACAGTGAATTGAAGAGAGGGAAGAAAGGAAGCTAGCTATTGAAAAAAAAGTATTTCACCAATTGAAAACCAGGAGTTATGCATTGTTGTTTTTATATATACAAATATATACACGCATTAACTTGTCAACACAGATTATATACAAGGTCAATTAATAACATTTACTGCATTGTCGTTTTTTATTTTGGCATAATTGATTCTCTTCTTTGGTGTAAAACTAATTGGCAACATCAAATCCATCATGACATTTTGCAATAAAGAATAAAGCTGAGAACTTATCCAATATATAGTCAACGCAGCAGGAGCATGTAAAGATATTGCCATCATAAATACAATCGACATTTTAGTTAAATTTCCAAACGCATCTGTCAAAGTTGGACGAAACTTCAATTTCTTAGTCAACCGCAGTAGTTCTAATGTCTTTAAAGTCCATTCTATATTGCATAATGCCGTAATACCTAAAATCACTGGGAAAACATGCATGGGATCGGCAATTGATAAATCTTGAAACCAAAGTATACCTTCTTCATATAAACTCGGATCCAATGCTTTATTATGAGTATTATCCCAAGATGACCATCCACTTAAATCTCTCATGGTTATTGACATCATTATCCATAATGGGACTTGAAATGCAGGTAGAATAAAATTTTTCCAAAGTTGTACACCATTCTTAGCAAATAATTCTTTCTGTCGTTTTCGAGCCTCTTTTGCACTCAATAATAAAATTTGTTCATATTTCATATTGCTCAATGTTGAACTGGCTTGAATTGAAGTAATGTCTTCTTTGGTGTTGGAATTATTTTCGAGTTTCTTTTTGGCCTGTTGAACTCGTCTTGCCAAGTTTAATTTCAATATGGGATTCATTGCACTAACTAGCGGACGTAATTGACTTTGTTTTTGAATTCGTTTTCTTTGTAATATTGCCAAAGGTAGAGTCCAGACAGACCTCAAAGTAAAAGTTGTCAATGGTATAAGTGCCCACCAAGGTAAACCACTGAATTCATGTACTGTTTGGAATGATGAAGTCATTGTGTTAATTATTGCATTATGATCTATTGAAAAATTTCTAACACCAGGGTACTTGTGGCTGGAATTTTGAATAACTAACGGCCCTAGTCGATTGAATTTATTTGAAAACATCGTTATCTTATACTTCACTTGTTTTGTACAAGTTGTTTGACTCCCAGCTTCTAGCCTTCTTTATCCAGACTAATTTTTTTTTAGGTGCCAGAATTTTATCAGACCAGAAGCTTAACCAACAAACAAAGAAACTAAGAACAAAACTGAAAAAGAGAGAGAGAAAAAAATTGGAACTCTTTTCAACAATCAATACAACAATTTATTCAAGATCCAATATTAATTCATCATTACAATGTCAAGTAGATCTGAAAGAGCTTGTATGCTATGTGGAATAATCCAACCTATGAAATCTTTTATTGATTATGGATGTCCCAACTGTGAAAGTCTTTTACATTATCAATATAATGATAATAAACAAGTGCAGGATTGTACTTCACCATCTTTTGAAGGTTTAGTAGCATTAGGTGAAGATAATAAAGGGTCATGGGTAGCACGATGGTTAAGAATCGATTCATTTACAGCTGGATTATATGCTGTCAAAGTGAATGGGAAATTACCACCTTCAATAATTGCTGAATTGGAAGAACAAAATGTGATATATCGACCAAGAGATGGCTCAGCTGAGGATTAACAATGGTTTATAAAAATCTAAAAGGTCTTTAATTACAGCATACCAGAGGTCCTTGAAATACGTATAAGTGCATCGTGTATTATTTGTTTTTTTTTTTTTGTAAAGTTATTTAATATAAATTAGTTTTCTATAAAGTTGTTTCAAGAGATTTGATTGTTTGTTTCAAGTTTTCCAATGTACCAATCTTGTTCCAATTATTACGGTCTTTCCAAATGACATCCATAAGTCTGGCCATACACACCTCTAGTCTTTCGACATTGTAGTCTTCAGTTACGTCAAGAAGTTCTGTTGTAATCGAATCTAATTCTTGTAAGTCAATCTCAACTTCTTTCGTCAAATCAATATTAAGCTCTTCCTCTGCCTCAGATTCGGATTCAGATTCATCCACGTCGTCCACTGACATGGAAACATCTTTCCCATTACTATCTTCAGATATCTTTGTTTCAACCTCTTGTATTTCCACTTCAGCTTGTTTAGTAGGGCTATTGACTTCTTTAGGAATTACATTTTGTTCAATTTCTATTATGTCTTCCGTATTATTTCCAGTTTTCTCATTTTCAATAACTGGTTCATTCTCGACAACTACCTTGGAATCAGTCTCATTCGCATTCTCAGTGGTGCCATTCATAAGCTCTGCAACTGGTAATACACCGTTTGGAACTTCTTCTTCTGCTGCTTGTTGTTGTTGTTGTTGTTGTTGTTGTTGAGCCTGCAATTCCTCTTGCTTTTTATTCCATTCTTCCTGTAATTTCTTATGTTCTTCCAAAAGTTTTTGTTGTTTCAATAAATCTCTCTCCCTAACTTCTTTACATGCTTGCAAAAATTCCGGCGTGGAAAAATCATCCACACCAAATTGGGCATTGGTCATCATCTCATTAGCTTTCAATATTCTTTCCCTATCTCCTGAAACAATACAATCTTTTACAATCATCTTCAAGTCTTTTAAGAATTGCTTTGGCTCACTGTAGTATCCATTCCATAATCTCTCTTCAATTAAATCCAAATCCATGTTGTAGTAGTATTTCCCGGTAGCCAACTCTTGAATCATATTTTGATGTGCTGGGTCTTCGGATCTCACGTACTGAACCACGTAATTGTTGAATGGGTTATTTTCCAAAATGGATGGTTCAAACAAATGGGCTAACAAATTCTCATCTATAATAGGTTTCCTAAACTTTTTATATCTAACTTTAAACAAGTCCATTAATCCGGCAAGTTTTATTTTCAACACATTTTTCAACTTTGTATCCTTATATTCTTGCTCTTTTAATTTCTTCTTGTTTAATTCATCATTGGAAATCTCAGCAGTATTCTGAACCACTTTCAATTCCTTTAGTTTTCTCTTGGGTCTATTTTCCAAATCGTTGACAAACTCATAAGGTTTCATCAAAAGAGTTTTTTTTAAGGTTTCAAAAAACTCAGCTCGGGCTGAGCGTTGTGGATTGTGTAATATTACATTATTAGTAGCATTTTGAAACCCAAACACCAATTTTATTTCATGTGACAAGTCCTCAATTGGTGTTTCAGAAATCCCCAACAAAAGCACTTTTTCGTTACTTTTCAATCCACGTAATAAACTTGTTAACGTGGCCCTTGCTGGATCTGGCAATACGTGAAACCAAATATCAATATTAGGAATAAATAAAATGGCAGGCTGGTGTCGTCTGGCTTCAATAAATGCTTGTACAATGGTCAGCTCTGGTGTTCTAGTTGGTTCTCCAAACATAGTTCCTAAATCCAAAGACTGGACTTGAAAACCTTCCAAATGATTTAACACAGCAGCACTAAGATATTGCTGTCCATTACCTTCGTTACCACTTATCAATAAATGTGGTCGACAAATCCTGGAATTTTCTAAATTTTTGAGCAACTGTTGCTTGGCAAACCCCCCGTCTTCATCATTGATTGTTGGATCAAGGTATTTGGCCTCGTCAAGAGCAGTAAACTTCTTCCTGCCATCCAACCCCACCGTATTTGGCAAGAGCTGATTCAATTTTTCAATGATCTCCTGGTATTCAGATTCCAACAATGGTTTCAAGTGTTCAGACAAAGGTGCAGATCCCGAAGATGTGGATCTTGCACTGGAGGGGACTATTTTCTCAATTGCTTTCATGAAATCCTTTGCAATAACTTTTACTTTTGATGGATTTACCTTCAATTTCTCATTGGTACCGTAAATCTGAGGATATTTCCTTTGTATACTATTAAGAGCTGCTTCTGTACATAATGCACGTAAATCTGCCCCTCCATACCCTTTTGTTAATTGAGCAAGCCTTTCCAAAAATAAGTCTGGTAATTCAGGATTCCATTTTCTTGTGTGAATTTTCAAAATTTCTTTTCTAGAGCCCAAGTCTGGCAAAGGGAAATAAAACTCACGATCAAACCTACCCGGTCTTCTTAAAGCCGGATCAATTGCATCAGGTCTGTTAGTAGCCCCAATCACTATGACTTGACCTCTATTGTCCATCCCATCCATTAGAGCTAACAATGTAGACACTATACTTGCATGTATTTGCTCTTGTTTAGAAGATCTTACTGGCGCCAAACCATCAATTTCATCGAAAAAAATGATTGAAGGCTGCTGATTCTTAGCTTCTTCAAACAACAATCGCAATTGTCTTTCAGCTTCACCGACCCATTTACTCAAACAATCAGCACCCTTTCTCATAAAGAATGTAATTTTTCTTTCTGATGTAGAACAACTGGCAGCCAATGCACGTGCCATTAAAGTTTTACCAGTACCCGGTGGACCATGGAAAAGAACACCTCTTGGTGGTGTAATGGCAAAGTTTTGATACAATTCGGGATATAATAATGGTAAAGCAACCATTTCTTTCAATTGATTTATATAATTATCAAGACCACCAACTACCGAAAAATCAATATTCATGTCAACCCCCAAAGGATCTGTATCGCTTAGAGTGCTTTTCTTTTTCTTACCACTGGTGTCATCGGATCCACCAGTAATCAATTTGGGCCCACCCACGTTCGGTTTTTTATCTTTTGGTTGCTTTTTGCTTATTGTAGCCACGCCATTTATTGGTGCAATTTCATCCTCTGAACTATCTGAGTCACTGAAATTTTGACCTATAGCAGTCATATTTGGAGCACCCGTCATACCGGGAATAGGAATCCCGCCAGGTGGAATGTTCTTGCCAAACAACGAAATCACATCACTTCCACCAAAAGGACCAGCTGTTGGATACAAGATTTTTCTAAACTCGTTTTTGGGAGCACCGGTTCTTCCTCTTCTGCTTCTAACAGTTGTGGGAGTTGCCTGTCTATATTCATGTTCCAATTGAAAATCAGCTGTTATTGGCGGAGGAATAGTATAGTCGACTTTTGCACGCTGACGCAATTTGTGTGGTTGTCCAACGTCCTCATGGATAGGGGAGGAGTCGTATAGTTCAGCAATTTCCTTTTGAATATCTAATTCTCCTTCAGACTCCACCGTACCATCCGCAAGGGTGTTGTCAGGATCATCTAAAGCTCTACCAGATCTGGTTGCTCTTTTAGAACCAGTCCAACTTGAGTTGGATTTATTCTTTCGAGTTCTACTTGTTTTCCGTCTTTTCGGCTTCACACCGTATTCGCCATCATCTTCTTCGTCATCGTTACCCCATTCGTTATCATCTTTCACAATAAAATTGTCAGTTCGTTTCTTTTCTACAAATTCCTCATCATCAGCAGATAGAACAATATCATCGTCCTCGGATTCTTCAACTTGATCTTCTTTAAATTCATCGTCATCCGACTCAATATGTGATCTTTTTCTGCGGCCCCTACGTCCTCGCAGCTCAGGGAAACCATCTTCACCGTTCCCACCATATTCAACACCACCCACAGCATCTTCATCTTTTAAATCTGGAGCCTCCACTTCATTAATGTTCAATGCAGCATCATCAGGTACATCTTTGATACCGCCCAACTCTTCTACCACATCTTCATCTTCATCTGTTTCTTTGTAAGAAACTGTTTTCGTAGCTCTTCTAGAAGGCAACTTATCGTAAGTGTGATCTAAATCGTCGTCTTCGTCATGAATGACTCTTCTTTGTCTACCTCTTCTACCCATTTTTGTTAGTTAGTTGCAAGTCAATCGAAAAAGATGCAATTTTAGTATATATAAAGGATTGTAGTTTTTAGCTTGTTTTTTTTTGCCGTATGCTCTTGGAAAACCTTCAGGACAAAACAAAAATGAAAGGGATTATTCAATCAGGATCTGGATAGATATAACAACTTCCTAAAAAGTTTGATTGTTTGTATCTAGTTAATGATGTGATGTTTAATCGTAAAAAATCTTGGAACGCTATCAAGCTGGGTACTTTTCTATTTCATTTGTTTTTCTTCAGAGCGGAAATAACTTTGTTGAAGATTTTTGTTAGTAATAAATTGGGTGGCACACGCAAATTGGAAGAAAAAAGAGAGCGAATTTCAGCAACCACAATAACTTTTGAATAAGCAAATTGATTAAAAACTAATGCCCAACTTTCATGTTTCAATTAACCCGATGTTTTTTTTTAAAAAAAAAGCAAAGATTAATTGATCATGATCAAATGACATTACAATTACAAATGCTTCCATTTTTGTAAATGGTCAACTTTTTAAAAAGTTCATGAAAAGGTCAATTTTTAAAGGTATTTTAGGCAAACGACATGAGAAGAAGTAGCAAAATGATGGAAAATAGAATGCAGCTAATTTTTTTTTGCAACCAAATTCAATTGGGGCATGTAATCGAATCTTGTATGTTGTGGTGATTAGAATCTACGATATGTTTTTCGTTTGGTTGACAAGGATTTTCTTAATAAAAAAAAAGCCCTTGAGTCCAAATTCTAGACTCGAGAATCCGAATCTGAAAGTAATTGTCCTGTACACGACTTGTTTTTATTTTCGCGTTTTTCTTACCAAGTGTGGATATATACTCTAATTATGTGTTACTATTACATCTATTTACAATTCTAAGAAAGAAGAAAAGTCCATTCACTATTTACAAATTTGAATCATTTAATATCTCTTGGAGCAATTTTTTCTAGAGGGACTTTATGTGACTTGGAATTGGCACCAGAGCCATATTGTAAATCTGCACCAAATGTAGTAAACTCTGATGTACGTCCAGAAACATTTAATCTATCAAGAATTTTCTTTGACAACTGAGGCATAACTGGCTGTATGAGAATTGATGATATTCTCGTGGTCTCAGCACATAAGTAAACAAAATAGTTATTAAGGATTCTGTACTTTTCCTTTAATTCAGCGGGGGTCTCAGGAGAGTTGATTAACTTAACGTATGTCCATGGCTCTGCACTCTGGAAGATTTGGTTGGCTTGATTAATAACAGACCACCAGCATTGAATAGCTCTAATGTAGTCAAAATTTGTGAAATAATGATCCATCTGATTATATAAATCATTTAAATCTGTTGTCAATTTGCTTGAAGAAGATAAAAGGCCCTCAACAGAATCCTTATTAATTGTGTAGGTTTCAATTATTTCACGTATGTTATTAAATTCACCACTTGCTGAACTTTTCACGGCTTCTTCAATGCTAAAGTTTTTCCCGCCAATTCGTGAAATTAAGTTACAATATTTTCCCAAAACAGCATCTCTAGATCTTTGTAATAACTCTTCACTAAATTTACAATCGTCATCGATGTTTGAGTTTTCAACAAGGAAAAACCGCACTGGGTCGACACCATAATACTCACTAATTTCCATTGGATCAACCACATTTCCCAAGCTTTTGCTCATTTTGAACCCATCACACAACCAATGAGAGTGCACTATCACTTGTTTTGGCAATTCAATACCAGCTGCCATTAAAAATATTGGCCAATAGATGCAATGGAAACGGATAATGTCTTTTCCTATCACATGAGTGGCTGGCCATATACTATTTTCAGGAGTGACAAATTTTGAATCTTGAACCTCAAAACCGTGGGGAAATTTTGTGGCCGTCAAATAGTTTAACAACGCATCGAACCAAACGTAAATCTTTTGAGTGCTGTCGTTAGGTACCTCAATACTCCATTTCAATCGGGAAGATGGTCTTGAGATTGACAAATCAGGTAACTTAGTGTCCTCTAGTTCTTTCAAAATAAATTGATATCTATGTTTTGGTTTAATGAATTCAGGATTCTGTTTTAAAAATTGAATCAATTGTTCTTGGAACATCGACAACTTGAAAAAATAATTAGTTTCCTTCTGGTATACAACCTCATTTTTAGTTTCACTGGATATTTTCACTGCTTTTCCATTCTTCACCACTTCTTCTATTTGTGTTTCTGGGAAAAATGTTTCATCGCTGATGGAATACCATCCACTGTGAGTATCAGTGTAAATAAACCCTTTTTCCATCATCAAGTTCCAAAAGTAACGAACTAGCTCAATATGATCATTATCTGTGGTTCTTATGAATCTGTCATAATTAACATCAAATTGTTCTGCCAATTTGGAAAAGTTTTGGGATACTTTATCAACCAATACCTTAGGTTCCAACCCAAGCTTTTCCGCCGTCAGTTGGATTTTCAAACCATGTTCATCTGTACCAGTCAACATAAATGACTCTTTCAGTGGATTTAATTTCTCCCATTTGTTTCTTGTATCTGCTATCAACATGGAATACAAGTGGCCTATATGTGGTGCTGCATTGACATAAAATATAGGTGTAGTTATATAGAACGGCTTTGTAGATTTATATCTAAGCTGAATTAAAGGTCCCCTGATTTTGAATCTCATGGTCTAATAATCAAGATATATGTTAAAATGGTTCGACTGTGCTACTTTGTTGTTGTATAGGAACTAGCTACTTTTGGTGGTTAATATTTTTTTTCACTGTATGTACTATTTTTTTTTACACATAATTATACAAGCACTATCCTATAAGCCATAAGGTAATAAGTACCAAAAAAATAATACACTAATTCTATTTACTTTTCCTCTACATTTTCTACAAATATGGCCATTAAAGCAAAAACAGTGTAGAACATGCACAAAGGATATGCAATTAATGGCCTGACATTGTGCAATTTCAAAACGCTCACGAAAAATCCACTGGCAGAATATGTACACCACATCACAGCTATAGCACTCAAAATGTATCCAACCAAGTTATCCAAACTGGTGACAACTCCCAATACACTAATCAAGACTAATGGCAACAAGCAATACCCAAGTACAGACGCCGATCGGATCAAATCAATAGTTGTTTCATTGCTCATAAATTTGAATAAATAATGTAAACCTATTATTCCAAACAATCCAACCCCATAAATGTAACCAAACTGAACTTTCCCTGCTAATAGCAACAATGTACCAAATAACAATACAAACAATATAGGTCCAGCAAGATCCAGATCTGCCATTATATCACTTGGAATATCTTTAGTCAATGGATTTAACACAACTAATGTTTTACTTCTGATGTGCTGAAAATTGATGCCCAATTCTTCTAGTAATGGTGGTTCTCCAGGGTAACCTGATGTACCGAATGCTGCTAATAAGCCCGGAGTCAATTCCCCATTACCCATTACTCCACTCACATCTATATTAGAACCAAAATTGGAATCCATTGAACCCATCATACCAGAGGTTCCTTGCGCGTTAGTTGGTTGTTGATAGGAATAATTTGATTGGTAAAACTGCATGTTTTGGGGATTACCCATTTGTTGTTGATAATAAGCCATATTGTCTTAATATTTGAAAGCTTGAACTATATTCAAATTGTACAATAATTGAGATAGGAGCAAAGCAAAGAAGCTTCAATTGAATGTAAATAATTTGTGTTTTGATTTGTTAAAGAGCTTTTACATTTTTTTTTTTGAAATTGTTCTTTGCTGGAGTTAAGTTTTCTTTTGTGCCAAATAGTTTGCATGGGCACGACCTGTCGTTTACACCAAGATTACTCTAGAAGCTCTGTGTCAAAGTATAATTAGATCAGGGATTATACAGAACATCGTTTTATCGTCTCAATTAAAGATTGGGCACACTTTAGTACTCTATAAATTGTGAACTATTCATACCTACGTGGAGCCATTATTTCAACTCTTGGTTTGCCTTCGGAGTCGTGTCTGATTCACCGAAATCATTTTTTTTGCGTCTATTGCTGACATTTTTTTTTTTCTTCAATTATGAACACCACTGGCATATACAATAAGAGACCAATCCACAGTGGAACCCTTGGTGCTAACCATAATGTCTCAGTCATTGATAATTTTCAAGCCATCTGGTAAGGTGGAATATCAACTTAATAACAAGATTCATCCATTCAATGAGTTCATTTCTTCAATAGTCAACGAGACTTACACCACCATATCATTAAATTTCACCACAAAGACATTAAACAACAGACGGTTTTACTGTTACAATAAAGACAACATTTATGTTGCTCTATATTTTGACAGCATAACTACTATAGATAATGATCAAATTAAGCAAACTTTAGCAGGGATTTTAAAGACTTTCAACAAGTTGGAACCAGAGTCTGATGGTGAAAAGTTGAAAAAATTAGTGGACTTGCAATTCAATAATTTGATGAAGTTGAAACAACAAGAAAAAGTTCAGGAACCCACTATTGCTAGTCCTGCAAGGAGTGGGTCCAGTACTCCTAAAAAAATTGAGCCTAAACAACCAACAAACTCAAAGAAGATGAGAAAATGGGATAATGGGGAAATAGTAGAGGCAAATGACGGGAAGGCGTTGGATTACTCTGGAAATCAGGATGCTGTGGGTAGTGAATCGTTACCGGAATTAAAGATTGACAAGTCAGCATTTACCAAGGAGCGAGATTTGGTGCTTGTGAATGAGTTGAACGATATTCTCAATGAGTCAGATGATGAAGGTGAACAGGTAGATGAAACTAATGGATCTGTGGGCAGTGGCTTTTTTTCTAAAATTAGCTCATATTTGGGTGGAACTATCAATGTCGATGAGGTTTCTAAGAAATTCCGTGAACAATTGATAACGAAAAACATCACTCCGGGGATAGCCACAACAATTATTGACAAAATCAAAACCAAATTATCTGCAAATAAAAAAGTTACAATGGCAGTCTACAAGCAAGCACTCACAGACGAATTAACCAAGATATTGACGCCAAATGTTTCTACAGACTTGTTGCATGATATAAAGAGAAATGCCGAGCTTAACACTAGGCCGTACGTTATATCCGTTGTCGGAGTTAACGGTGTTGGTAAGTCAACAAATTTGGCCAAACTTGCCTTTTGGTTTTTACAAAACAATTTGAACGTATTAATTTGTGCTTGTGATACTTTCAGATCAGGTGCTGTGGAGCAATTGAAAGTCCATGTAAACAATTTGAATCGTTTAAATGAGGCTTCAACAAATACAAAGTCGAGAATTGACATTTTTGAGAAAGGATACGGAAGTGGGGATCATGTGGTTCAAACTGCAAAACAGGCTGTACAATACGCAGAGGAGAACAAGTTTGATATAGTTTTGATAGATACGGCTGGTAGAACCCATTCAAATGCCAAGTTGATGGCCCCATTGAAGAAATTTGGGGATGCAGCAAATCCTAACAAGATTATTATGGTTGGTGAAGCTTTGGTAGGTACAGATTCTGTTGAACAAGCCACAAACTTTAATAAAGCCTTTGGTAATAAACGAACTTTGGATTTTTTCATTATTTCCAAAGTTGACACCGTAGGTGATTTAGTCGGTACAATGATAAATATGGTCATGGCAACAAATGTTCCTATTTTGTTTGTCGGTACTGGTCAGACGTATACTGACATTAAAAGGTTGAGTGTGAAGCAAGTAGTAGAGATGTTGATGAAGTGAGAGTGTTCATCAGAGTACTGAAATAGCGATCTCAATGAATATTAATAATAGTTTTTTTTTAAAAAAAAATTATAGTAGACGGTTAATTGCATGTTCCTGCTTTATAGAGCATGTACCTGTAGCAAGTAGATTTACTAACTGGTGATCTGCAATAAACTTGGAGAAAATAGCAACAATAAACTAACAAAAGAGTTGTAGCAAAAGTTACCGAGAAAATGAACAAAACTCTTAGTAATTGTGTAGCAATGCTTACTAAAAACTTTGGGAGGACAATTCGGTACATTGTTTTAGATTTGCCCTGTCTATAGTATGTTGTCTTGTGGACCATTTATTCGTCAAATTGTTTGTCTCTTTGTCTTTACTTCGCCATTATTGTTTTTAGCTCTAAGCCTTGGTTGGGGAGAGGAGGAAAAGGAGGAGAAATGAAATGAAATCTGTATAAAGAATTAAATTGATCAATTTCAGGTCCACCACAAAACCAACATTGTAAAAAAAAAATAAATTGGAAATAAAATAAAATGCCATTCAGTCAGTCAGTTATTCGGTTAGTACCTGTCTCTGTCTGTGTGTGTGTGAGTTATTTTTCTTAAGGGAGTCAATCGTATCTGAATTTGGATTCAATATTTCTTCAATCCCTTAACGATTTCATAATTTTCTTTTGCTTTCTTTTTACATACCCTGGTTTTTATTTTTCCTAAATATTTTTTCAATATAGTATTTGTTTGCTTTCTGATCTAGAAGAATTCAACTCAACCCAGCAATGAGATCTTCTGGCTATTTAAATTCCAACAATGGATCATCGTCATCTTTGGAATCGACTAATGTAAACAAATCAACCGATAAAAATCAGTTGTATCTCAAAGTTGTTTGCAATTGTGCTACAGATTTAGTACCACAAGATACTACAGGAACTGGCAGTGAGTCCAAAAAAGCTTATTCTTCCAGCAAATCAATAAATCCAGTTTTGGTTGTCCAATTAAACAATACCATCAAATCAACCTCCAAGAAATTAAATACCAATCAACCCAGTTGGAATGACGAGCTTTATATGCCATTAAAGAACCAAGACGATTCATCTTTACTAATATTCTCTGTGTGGGATAAGCATACAAGATACAAAAACTATTTAGGTGAATTGAGATTAAACGTAAAGGATATTTTCGTCGATAATGGTAATTTTGTCGACAAGACAGAATTGAAATGGTACCACTTGAATTCCAACACCAAATATCATTCATTTGTCACGGGTTCAATTTTAGCTGGTTTTGAATTGGTAATCAAGAATAAGAAGAAGCGATTCCACAGCTCCTATAACGATAAATTCCAGCAATTATCTATAGATTCAGATGTTGAGTCTGCATTTAAAAAATGGTTATCCAGTTTGACTAAACCAACAATTTATTCTGTGAATAACAAAATAAATCCCAATGATCAAGGTTTTTATGATGATGAATTGGTCAATGAATTCGAGCTAGAATCTGTTTTGACAGAGAGATCCAAGAAAAGCCATTTGAATGTTCCAGGAGGAAATGGTCTATTGTCGGTTCCTGGTGATGATTGCCATGATGCCGGTTCCTTTTCAGATGCATCGTTTCTTTCAGATGGTGGATATGCAAGTGATGCGTCTGCTAACTTGTTTGACCAAAAAGAGACATCGTCAGATCTGAAGAAATCAAGAATAAAGTCTAAAATGAGACTTCGTAGATCAAAACAAGAATATGAAAATTTCGAGTTGGCAAGTCGCCAGGTACTTGGTGTTGTATTTATTGAAATTGTCTCGTGTGAAGATTTACCACCTTACAAAAATTTTACTCGTACATCTTTTGATATGGATCCCTTTGTGGTTGTTAGTTTTGGTAAGAAAACTTTTAGAACTGGCTGGAAAAGACATACTTTGAATCCGGTTTTTAACGAAAGATTAGCTTTTGAATTGCTTCCTCATGAAAGTAATTTCAGTATTCAGTTTTTAGTACTTGATAAAGATCATTTCTCGTTTCATGATAATGTGGCTCATATTTCTTTGCCGTTGAGAACATTAACTGAGTATGCAACAGCAAAACCAACTGAAGGTGACAGTTCTGATGTCAATACCAGCGATAGTACTAGTTTTAGTCAAACAGGAAATGGTTTTACAACTGAGGATACAGAATTCCCAGAAAATGATTCGGTACAAATTATTGAAAACGAGACTCCAAGCAACAAACAAAGTCGTAAAAGATACTTATCTCGGAAAAAGGTTGTTGGAACACAATTAGATTTGAAGAAATTTAAAGCCATGTCTTTAAGTTTACAGTTGCATGATCAAAAATATATTGGTAAATATGCACCCAAGTTAAAAATTAGAGTTAGGTTTGAAACTTATACAGAATTGCGTAAGAAATTTTGGAGAGTTTTATTAGAAGAAAGTAATTCGACCCCAGAAAATCGCGACAGTTGCGATTACATTGAATTAATTTCTTTATTAGATACATTGGGATGTGTTAATAGTGATGAATTGGTGGAATTATTTTATTCCAATTTGGGGAAACTGTCTTGGGGAGGTGATTTATTAACTTTTGATGAAATCATTGATCAAATGGAAACCTACGTCAATCAAAATGTTGAGAGTGGTAAAGTTAAAATATTTGAATTTGAAAAGTGTCCAATTTGTAATGAAAAAAGAGTTTCTAAGAAGCAAGATCTAGACATAATTACTCATTTTGCTATATGTGCTAGTAAGGATTGGAGTGTGGTTGGTAAATTACTTCTGTCGTCGTATGTTACACCTACTCAGGCTACGAAAAAATGGTTTACCAAGGCATTGATTAAGTTGACGTATGGGAAATACAAACTAGGTGGGAATTCAGCCAATATTTTGGTTCAGGATAGAATGACAGGAATTATAGTAGAAGAAAAAATGAGTGTTTATGTGAGATTGGGTATAAGATTATTGTATAAGGGTTTAGATAAAGCTAGATCTAAAAGAGTGAGAATTTTATTGAAAAATATGTCAATCAAACAGGGTAAAAAATTTGATGCACCACAACTGAAATCAGATATAGCTTCATTTATTAAGTTTCATAAACTTGACCTTGACGAATGTGAAATAGATGACCCATCGCAATTTGCTACGTTTAATGACTTTTTCTATCGAAAACTAAAACCGGGTGCTAGAGAAATAGAGGATGAAAAAAATTCCAAAATTGTTACTAGTCCGGCAGATTGTCGGTCGGTGGTTTTTGAATCAATTGATAAGGCAACACAGTTGTGGATAAAAGGTGCAGGGTTTACTATACCCAAATTGATTCATAATGATCATCTGATGCGTGTATCTTCCTATACATTGGGTATTTTCCGATTAGCCCCACAAGATTATCATCGGTTCCATTCACCAGTCGATGGAGTTATTGAAAGTATTAAACATATTGATGGTGAGTATTATACCGTTAACCCAATGGCGATTCGATCGGAATTGGATGTATTTGGGGAGAATGTCAGGACCATTGTTACAATCAAAACAAAAGATTTTGGAAATATATACTTTATTGCTGTTGGTGCTATGATGGTTGGATCGATTGTTCTTACAAAAGATACAGGATACGAGATTTCGAAAGGCGAAGAATTGGGTTACTTCAAATTTGGAGGGTCTACTGTTTTATTATTAATTGAAAGTGATAAGTTCAAATTTGATACCGATCTTGTTAAGAATTCGTCCTCTGGTTTAGAGACTCTTCTTCGAGTGGGGCAAAGTATTGGTCATAGCCCAGACGTTGAAGAATACAAGCGTGACCATATCTCATTTGACAAATTGGATAAATCCAAACAACTTCGATTGATTAGAGTATTGACTGGTGGTGATTTGAAAGACAAACATAAGTTAAGTAATTGGGAAGCTACCAAAATAGATATGGAAGATTTTCAAGAAATTGAAGATGAGGAAGTATTTGATAAAGATATGCCCGATGAAGATGCATCGATCAAAAGTGAAGATTAAAGTCGTACATTAAGCAAATGAATAAGTAAGTAAGTAAATAAATAAATAAGTAAGAAGATTTTGAATAATAATCAATATATGTGCATATAATCATCATGGAACTGGACCATAATATGTTGCTGGTCGATATAGCTCTTCTTCCTGAAACCCCTTTTCTTCTTCTAGATGTCTAATATGCCACCCTACATATTCCATCTCTTGTTGGATATAGTGTATTTCCTTGTGTATTTGGGAATCAAAATATAGTGGGACAATGAAAACCTTAGTCACAATTGGAGTAATAATTGATCCTGCAACCAATCCTTTAAATGCAGAAGAGAGGTATGACATTCGTGAATATGGATTATGAAAATCGAAACTTAAATCACCAAGAAAGTGTGGATGTAATTAAAAAACAAACAAGCTCTGTTTAATAAAATAAAATCAAAAGATAAAAACAAGCTGGTCCCCCCAAAAAATATAAAGTAAATCAAAGATATTTAAATTAGAATTAAAGTAAACCTTTTCCCAAGAGTAAAAAAGAAAAAAATAGATCAAAAGTAGAATACTGAAAAACGATGAGGAAAGTAATCGGTTTAAATGATAACATTTTACAGTATTTATAATAAACTATATCCCACCCATGTGCTACTATTATCTTTACCATTCGGGGTAGATAGGGAAGAAAAATGAAATCAAATCCTTAAAAAAAAAATAATCCCGGGGCATTCTTCTAAAGTACAATAATAATAATTACACAATACTGTAAAGTCTTTGTAATAGAATATCTACTATTGCACTATTACACTAATAAAGAGTCTTTAACTTTGACAAATAAGAGCTACACCAAGAAGTCAGTTTGTTACTTGTCGGGTGATCATTTGAATAACGTAGTAGACCCTTTGATTAAAGTGTCAATATAAGAATGATCTGTTGTAACTTGATTCCCCGCTCATCTGTCGTTTTTCTAAGTAATTATTTCCTTTGTTTTTTTTTACGTTATCATCAGAAAATTTCTATCCGAGGATAATTGAGTCTTAATTCCATTACGTAATCATCACGACTCATGGAACGAAATTTTAAATACACACAACACATACACACACGTTACGTAATGTACCAAAAAGTGACACAAAAAAGTGAAAAATACTGTCAATTCTGCATATTTCTATTGTATATTCTAAATAACTTTACTTCTTTTGTTGCCCACCATACAACTTTCTCCATTCATCAATCTTCTTGTCATCAATTCTTGTGAACAAATATTGTGCTTTACCAATACAGTGACCTGGCAACAACACCAATTCAAATTTGTTTGTAATTGATAATGCAGGAGCATTCAAAATTTGATCAATTTTAACTGTTGTTTCTGGCATAAAAGGGTAAATAATAGCACTAACCAAATAAACCAAATTAATGGCAACAGCAACAACAGCATCAGATTTTGCTGGCTGGTTAGCATACAACGAGTTATCTAACTTGTTATCTTGCAAAAACTGGTTGCCTCTGGAAGATATAGCCATGGCAAGTTCTAAACCTTTTCTCAAATTCACATTTTCCATGTTGTCAATGTAACTTGCCAACAAAGAGTTGATGTCATTTTCAAACTTGTCGTAATCTGGTATGTTCTTAGTATCGAATTTTGGAATCACACCATTATATTTTGCAATAACAAATTTAACAATTCTGTTAACAAAGTTACCCAAATTGGCCAATAATTCGGAATTGTTCTTAGCAACAAATTCGTCCCAAGAGAAATGGGCATCTTGAGTTTCAGGTCTATTTGAGGCCAAATAATATCTCCAAACAGAAGGTGAGACACCAGTTTCCTTAGCATTGTTACCGAAAACACCAACACCTCTACTCTTAGAAAACTTACCGTTTTCATATTGCAAGTACTCAGTAGTGCTTAAATGGTGTAACTTGGTCCATTTATCACCAGTACCAATTTGAGAAGCTGGGAAAACAACAGTGTGGAATGGAACATTATCTTTACCCATAAATTGGTACAAATCAACGTTTTCTGGGTTTTTCCACCATTTGAGATAATCATCGGTGTTTGAATCTTTGAAATAATTAGCAGTTATGGAAACATAACCAATAGTGGCATCAAACCATACATATAAAACCTTGTTGTCGTATCCCTTTAATGGAACTGGTGTACCCCAGATTAAGTCTCTGGTAATACATCTTGGCTCTAAACCTCTTTTAATCCAAGAGTCGGTAATGTTCTTAGAGTTTCTTGACCAAGCACCTTTTGCCGATGAATCAAGAACCCATTCCTTCAATGGCTCTTCTAAGTCATTCAATTTAAGGTAAATATGAGTAGACTCTTTGACAACAGGGGTATTGCCATCAACTTTACAACGTGGATTAATCAATTCCAATGGGTCCAATAAGTTACCACATTTATCACATTGATCCCCTCTGGCATCTTCATAATCACATTTTGGACAAGTACCTTCAACAAATCTATCAGCAAGGAAAGATTTATGGTGTTCACAATACAATTGTTCAGTAGTTTTTTCTTCCAAATATCCTTTGTTGTGCAATTTCAAAAATATATCTTGAGCAATTTCAGTTTGCAAGGAGGTTGTGGTTCTTCCGAAATAGTCAAATCCAATATCAAACCAATCATAGACTTCTTTATGAATAGCATGGTATTTGTCACATAATTGTTGTGGAGTGACGTTTTCTTCCAAGGCTTTAGTCTCAGTGGCAGTACCATATTCATCAGTACCACAAATAAACAAAGTATTGTAGTTTCTATTCTTAGCATAACGACTGTAAATATCAGCAGACAAAACCGACCCAATAATGTTACCCAAATGAGGAACATTGTTAACATAAGGTAAGGCAGAAGTAATTAAAATATTTCTTTCATCAGATTTAGGAAGAATTTTGTCAGCCTGTTTTTTCACTAAATGACCAGTTTCAACATTTTGCTTCCCAGTGTTGGTTTCCTTTTCTCTTTCCACTGGAGTGATTGCCAAAGCGTTTTTGATACCGGTTGCAACTTCTGGTAATTGTAAAAACTTACTAAACCACTCATTTTCTTTAATATCTTTGAAAGCAGGGTATAAACTAGCAAATACAATAATTTGAGATGGGGTCAACTCTTCTTTAGCAAACTTTGGCAAATCCGTAATTTTGGCAAGTTCATCTTTTTTGTTGGATTTAATTGCTGAATATAAAACTTGTTCTTCAAATTTAATGGCCTCAGTGGTGGTAAAGTCTTTCGCCAAGTATTTAACGATGGCATTTGGTTCAATCAATTCAAAACCAGATTTCTTATCTTTCAAAGACAAATTTGATTCAACTTCATTCAAAGTTAATTCCACTTTTGGTTCAAAAGCTGCTAATGCAATAGATAACTTTAAGTTATTAGTTAACGCTAATAATGTGTTGCCTTTAGCTCCATATACCTCCAAGGACATTATTGTTGTTTGGTGGGTTGTTGTTTAAAGTATTATGAGTCAACGGGCAAATTTTTTTTTTTGCAAATATATCACTAATATTTTTTTTTTCAACACCATTGTTTGAGTGAGCATCGAAAAGATGTGTGGTCTCATTCGTAAACAGAAACCAGTGTAATTCTGAAGCCACATTTGAACACATACTGGTCTGTCCCCATTAGTTAAACAACACCTTCACAGTACACTTCCAGGGACACAATTGAAAAAAAAAAAAGAAAATAGACTAAAACTTTAATTATGAGGAAAACATTAACTTCAATCCGTTTTTTGTCTGACGGTATTCGTGTCAAAGATAAATGGAATAGTTTGATCTCCGATCTCGTGGTTGAACCTACAAATAGTACAGGTCCACTCTCTGGAACCACTTATATCGTGAAAGACAATATAGCCACAAGCCATGGTTATACCACTGCTGCATCTAAAATACTATCTAACTATGAATCACCTTTCAATGCCACGATAATAGATTTGTTGTCAAGTAATGGTTCAAAACTAATAGGGAAATCAAATTTGGATGAATTTGGGATGGGATCAGCAAATTATAATTCGTATTTCAACAAAGTTACTAATCCGTATGATAATACTAAAGTTCCAGGTGGATCTTCTGGTGGCTCTGCTGCGTCCGTGGCTGGGAAAATGTGTTCATTCAGCATTGGAACTGATACTGGAGGATCAGTGCGGTTGCCTGCAAGTTATTGTAACGTATTTGGATTCAAACCTACTTATGGTCGAATTTCTAGATGGGGGGTTATACCGTATGCACAGACATTGGATACAGTGGGGATTATAGGTGAAAATGTAAATATTATAAAGCGTGTTTACGATGTGCTTAACAAGTATGACGATAAGGATCCCACTTGTTTGCCTGAAGAAGTGAGACAGAAAATTCCTACCACTAAAAAAGAAACATTGACTATCGGTGTTCCACATGAGTTTGTGTTGAAAGAGCTATCGGCTGATGTTAGAGAATCTTGGGAATATGCACTTTCCAAAACATGTAAATTGGGACATTTGGTAAAACCTATAAGCATAAAAACTATCAAGAAGGCACTACCATCATACTATACTTTAGCAACTGCTGAGGCTGCATCAAATCTTTCAAGATATGATGGTATAAGATACGGATATAACACCAATGAATTGGTTAATTCTCCCATAGAACTAATTGCAACCAATAGATCAGATGGCTTTGGAAGCGAAGTGCAGAGACGTATTTTATTGGGAAATTACACTTTGTCTTCAGACTCTGGTGACCATTATTTGAGAGCCACCCAAATTAGAGAGGAATTGTGTGCAGAGTTCTCCTCCATTTTCAACAATTCTCATGTGTTGCTTCAGGATGAGCAATCGCTGGATAAGGTAGATTTGATAATGGCACCAACATCAACAAGTACTGCACCTACTTGGGACGAGTTTGTTTCCGCAAATGAAAAAAATTTCTTAAACAGTTATGTGAACGATGTGCTAACTGTCCCGGCATCATTAGCAGGGATTCCAGCAATTTCTGTGCCAGTTAATGGGATCGGAATTCAATTGATGGGACAATTTGGTGATGATGATTTGGTGTTACAATTGGCTGATCAAATTTAGACGTGAACTTTATACTCTCACATTTAGTTGTATATGTATGTGTATATAAATATGTCAAATAAAATAATAATAGTAACAATAAAAAAAAAATTTAGGATTACACGAACGAACATGTAGTTTTATAAGTTGAATTATCATAACGTCGTAAGAAGTGGAACTTGAATGTGTACATAAAGAAAAGATACCGTAACATTACCACAAATTGAATTGAAACTTTGAAATGTGAATAGCTAGATAGAAAATAAAAAAAGTTGTTGAAATACTTTTCTTTTTTTCATCTAATACTCTTCCTCAAAGAACAAACATC